>NC_034203.2:16509372-16689372 GCF_002021735.2 Oncorhynchus kisutch
TGTGTGGGTGTGTATGTGTATGTGTGGGTATGGGTGTGTATGTGTGGGTGTGGGGGTGTATGTGTGGGTGTGGGTATGGGTATGTATGTGTGGGTATGTATGTGTGCGTGTTGGTATGGGTGTGTATGTGTGGGTGGGTATGGGTGTGTATGTGTGGGTATAGGTGTGTATGTGTGGGTGTGTGTGGGTATGGGTGTGTATGTGTGGGTGTGTGTGGGTATGGGTGTGTATGTGTGGGTGTGTATGTGTGGGTGTGTATGGGTATGGGTGTGTATGTGTGGGTGTGTGTGGGTATGGGTGTGTATGTGTGGGTGTGTGTGAGTATGGGTGTGTATGTGTGGGTGTGAGTGTTTGTGTACAGTGATAAATGATCTTACTGTCAGAGGAGGGAGGAGGATGTTGGTGTTTGAGACATTTGCTTAGTATCTATTGAGGCACTTCACAGTAACAGGGCTTGAATTCCTGTAAAATGTTATCATGTGTTCGATGAACTTGTCCCAGTATATTTTTCTCATTGAAGTTGGGATTTCAACTGTATGCCATTCCTATGCATCATGGGGGATCATGCGCAAGTCAAGGGAAAACAATAAGTGTGTTTGTGTGTGTGTGCATGCATGTGTGTGTACGGTAATAAATTATTTTACGTTGGGATTTCAACCGTGTAACATTCATCATAGTGGATCACACACTACTCAAAATAATCCCAAACACAACCAAAATAGCAGCAGTCATGAGGGGATGATATGGTTATGCTGTAATTTGAACCCGCTGTTGTTTCACACAAGACTTATGGTAGCTGTAGATAACCATGTGTGAGTGTTTATGTGAGTGTGATTGAGAGTAGTAACACAGAGGGAAAGAGAGAGAGTTACACAGAGAGACAGCAAGTGAGAGAGATAGATTTACAGAGAGAGATAGAGATAACAAGGGGTGTGTATGTGTGAGAAGAAGCTCACTATTGTAGCTAGCTACAGTAGCTAGAGTAGCTCTAAAATGAGTAGATCTAAGAGGCGAAGTGCGACGGATAACTTGGCCCCAAATCTGTCTTCTCCAGCAGGTGGCGTTTAAAAAAATAATAATAATAAATTGCTCACCAAACAAGGAGTTTTTGTAGGAGGTCACTGAGAGAGTGTCAAATTTGGTTACCAAAAGAATGTAATGGATTATTACGTGTGCATGCACGTGTGCATTTTCCTCTGACAGGTAATAAGCCAGGAATGATGGAGGAGAGGAGCAGTTTCTGTAATTGCACAGTAATATCACTGTAATTACAGACTGAGTGACAGAGATGCATTACACAGTTATGGCGAGGGTACAGTGCATACTGGTGTATAGTATTGTAAACACACACATCCACACACAAGCCTTCACACATGGAGCAAATCGCACAAATTCCACCTTGGAAGAAGCCATTTTTGCCACTGCCAAGAATGACCTCTTGTTTGATCTCAGATACATAACCTAGTTAAATCACACAATTTCTAGCAGAGGAAGACATTTGGACATATTGAAATATAACTAATTATATTTCTATGGTTGGACACATCATGAGGTCATATAGCCATGATGAGAACATGGTGCTGGAGATGAATCGCACCCATGGAACTGTCATCGTTTCCCACCCAGCTCAAACAAAGGCCAAGCTGCCAGTGGTGCTGTCTTTCGGTGAACCGCCAAGACGAGTGCTTTACGTCCCAAATGGCACGCTATTCCCTGTGTAGCGCACTACTTTTGACGAGGGCTCTGTTGAAAATAAGTGCACCACACAGGGAATAGGGTTCCATTTGGGACATACAGGTTCTCAGGGACTAATGAGGGGATCAGATAGTGGAGAAATCATCTGTTAAGGCTAAATATCTTTTTGCCACAGGATTCAGATTTAGCTCACTATTACGTTGTCATCGTTGACCCATGCAGGGTTCCTTTTACTGTTCATTTGGGACAGCCTTTTCTTGGCTGCTGTCTTTTTGCTGTCTCATCAGTTTGATTTGAATGTGAGGTGGGTGTATGAGTCTCTTGTCTCCTCTGCTGTGTCGAGAACAATAGTACCATCAGGCCTCAGCTCTTTTTCAAAAGTTTAATACCACTGAGTGAATCGGTGCCAAATATTCTGTAAATACAGTCATTTCAGCTATCACCACTACTGAGATGTATTTCTTACCTCGTCACATCATTTACATGACAGGTCTAACAGGGTGATATATTAACGCTTCTCATGTCTGTGACACATTCCTGTGTGAGATCTCATGATTTTTTTGCAAAAGCTGTTTTAAATTCTCCTTTTCATTCGCATAGCCTTTGTTATCAACATTGGTATGGTGTATTTATCATAAGGTCTTATATGACATGGCTTTTGTGTTTGAAGATGTTTAAGTGCTCTAGCTATATCTATTTTCCTACTACAGTACTTGCCCACCAACACCCCTAAACCATATGACTGTCACGCCCTGGACATAGAGAGCCCTTGGTTCTCTATGGTGTTGTAGGTCAGGGCGTGACTAGGGGGTGTTCTAGTCGATTTATTTCTATGTTTGGAATTGAGTATGGTTCCCAATTAGAGGCAGCTGATTATCGTTGTCTCTAATTGGGGATCATACTTAAGGTGTCCCTGTTCCCACCTGCATTTGTGGGATATTGTTTTGTGTTAGTGTTTTGTAGCACTACGTTACTTCACGGTCGTTGTTTGTTTTATTGTTTGTTTAAGTTTCACTAAATAAAAGATGCGGAACTCTAATCACGCTGCGCCTTGGTCCGTCCATTCTAACAGCCGTGACAATGACATGATCAATGACTCATGTTAGATGGTTTCGATTAACTTGTTCCAGACAAGACATGTGTGTAACACATTCAAATTGCTATGGAAATATTGATTGTTCTTTTAGATGGTGTTTTATTACACCATCATGATTCTGATTCCCCCACTCGCCAGAACTACAGTATGTGTTTTCATAGAGGACTATCAGGGTTGACACAGCATGCCCAATTATATCTGAGTCATTTGCATGTTGTCAGTAGCCTGCTATACCACACCACCACAGGTCCTGAGTCCCACATGGCACGCTATTTCCTACATAGTGCATTGATTTTGACTAGAGTCCTATAGGCCCTGGTCAAAAGTAGTGCACTATATAGGAAATAGGTGCAATTTGGGATGCAGCCTGGTTGTTTCAACTGATGGGCTGGTCTCCCTTCCCAGATCCCTAGTAATAAGGTGAGCGGTTACTGAACATAGCCCTGCTGTCCTAGACCCACAGACGGACAGGCTCAGAGAAGAGATGATGTCTTTTGACCAGAGACCAAAGTAGTGGATTACATTGAACCACATGGGGAGGACACATCGTGACATTGAGAACGGAGTCCAGCTGTCTTGTTTGGTTCAAACCTAAACAGTGCTGGGGATCTCCAGAGGCAGGACTTTTTAAGTGTGTGTGTGTGTGTGTGTGTGTGTGTGTGTGTGTGTGTGTGTGTGTGTGTGTGTGCGTGCGTGCAGGCGTGTGTGTGTGTTAGTGCATGTTCCAAAGGGGTTGCTGGCAAATCAACTGTCTGCAATTACCTCTGTGTTTTTAAGAGGGCTGAAGCTTTGAGAAAGTTCCTCTGGGTTCCTGTCTGAAGTCTCTGAAAGTTCAGCGTATTTTATGGCCTGAAGTGAAGTTTCTCACAAGTTCTACACTACTTATCCAAAATGGAACTCTGTATTGGAGAAAATAACGGCAGTATGGGCATATCTTCTCTGCCTGTACAAAACATACAATCCATATGGATCATGTTACCTCCAACTAACTAGTTGGTTTGAAAACATCAGGGAGGATAAGACGAAGCCTACAATAACTTGGCATATGACATGCCTGAATTCAGGGACAAAACTTTTTTTGTGCTGAGTCGACAATGTTTTTAATAGAAAAGTCTCTTGTCAGGTATAAGGGGAGAAAGGCTCCAGACCAACCAGAAGCTTCTAGCTCAAAGGTTAAAGTTTGTAAGTGACAGTGTAATCAGTCAGGCAGAGCTCAGCGGTCTGAGACATCCTGGGCGTCTGACAGCCTGAGCCACTGATTGAGTATGTTTACGCTGGTCAGATACTGTGGCCTTACTGTGTAGGGAATTGGGTGCCATTTGGGACACAGAGTCTGTGGGAAAGGGCCAGGAGGCCAGGAGGGCAGTGAAGACACAGACACACTATCTCTGTCTGTCCTGACAAGCACCAAGGGTTCAACACACCAATTACTGTGTTATGGCGAAAGAGCTCAGAGATAAAACGGCAGGCCACCATTGTCAACGTCCAACGATCCAGAAGTTACTAAAGACCAAATGCCTTCAGTTTACTAGGAGGCATTTGAAAATATACACAGAATATATCAAAAGTCGTTCCATTAGTTGTTATTAGTCACCAATCCCATAGTACCGCAGCCGTGGATTCTCATCTATTTTCCATATCAAACCCAGACAGCAGCGTGATATAAAAAGATCAAGACTATCTGGCAGCTGCTCTTATTTGGCTCATCTGCAGAAGAGTGATAAGATCATCTACAGAAATGTGTTTTCATTTGTGTCAAGTCTGAACACAGAGAAGTGGAGGTGGAGGATATTGTAATGTTCCGTTTGTCATCAGGAGGTAATCTTAACCCAGTTTTTTTTAATTCTGTTTTATACAGCATGATATAGCAAGATAGGATGAGGAAACATGATTTAATGTCGAGTCCATTGAGCTCGTGGTTGTTATTGATACACAACTGATGATATCAAATGTGACAAACAATACAGATTAAATAGTTATTATCAAAGGGGTCAGGCACTCTTGATTGGAGCTTGTGGATGCTCTCACGTTGAGTGACTGAGTAGACACTGTATGTACTGATCCTAAGTTATGAGCAAATATGTACAACTCATTATAAGCAACGGATATCACTCTGATCTTGATGAATTCTTGGCATCCTGTAGAGCAATGCAGAATCGTGTTAAATTTGCACAGTACATAAGTAAAGTAAGCCTTGGAAAAGGAATCATTGTCCGAGCCAGAACGGTCCATAGGGGCAGAAACCTCCTGTTTCTGTAGTGTAAGGCAGCTTGATGTACAAGCACACCCCCTGGACAGGACGCTAGTCTGTGTATAACAGTGTATAGCCAAAACACTCGAATTACCATATTTGAGCGTTCATTATCACCAAGCAACTCAGATCATGTTGAAGGAAGACTCCAAACCAAACACGAAATTCAATGTGGAAACGGACCTTTTTTAAACATGTTTTACATTGCAAAGCCTACTGACATAGAGATAGACTCTACACTGCTTGATTTCAATCCACTACCATTCAGAGAATTTCCCAGAGAGGTATGTGGCAGGGTCTACAGTCAATCACGGACTACAAAAAGAAAACCATCCCCGTTGTGGACGCCGATGTCTTGCTCCCAGACAAACTAAACAACTTCAACTTCTCGCTTTGAGGACAATACAGTGCCACTGACACGGCCCGCTACCAAAACCTGCGGGCTCTCCTTCACTGCAGCCAACATGAGTAAAACATTTAAACGTGTTAACCCTCGCAAGGCTGCAGGCCCAGACGGCATTCCCAGCCACGTCCTCAGAGCATGCGCAGACCAGCTGGCTGGTATGTTAATGGACTTATTAAATCAAACTTTATCCCACTCTGCTGTTCCCACATGCTTGAAGAGGGCCACTATTGTTCCTGTTCCCAAAAAAGCTAAGGTAACTGAGCTAAATGACTACCGCCTGGTAGCACTCACTTCCGTCATCATGAAGTGCTTTGAGAGACTAGTCAAGGAACATATCACCTCCACCCTACCTGACACACTAGACCCACTCCTATTTGCTTACCGCCCCAATAGGTCCACAGACGACGCAATCACACTGCACACCGCCTTAACCCATCTGGACAAGAGGAATACCTATATAAGAATGCTGTTCCTCAACTACAGCTCAGCATTTAACACCATAGTACCCTCCAAACTCGTCATTAAGCTCGAGACCCTGGATCTAGACCCCACTCTGTGCAACTGGGTCCTGGACTTCCTGACGGGCCACCCCCAGGTGGCGAGGGTAGGTAACAACATCTCCACCCCACTGATCCTCAACACTGGGGCCTCACAAGGGTGCGTTCTCAGCCCTCTCCCGTACTCCCTGTTCACCCATGACTGCATGGCCATGCACGCCTCCAACTCAATCATCAAGTTTGCAGACGACGCTACAGTGGTAGGCTTGATTACCAAAAACGACGAGACGGCCTACAGGGAGGAGGTGAGGGCCCTTGGAGTGTGGTGTCAGGAAAATAACCTCACACTCAATGTCAACAAAACAAAGGAGATGATCGTGGACTTCAGGAAACAGCAGAGGGAGCAGCCCCCTATCCACATCGATGGGATGGGAACTTTTAAGTTCCTCGGCATACACATCACAAACTGAAATGGTCCACCCACACAGACAGTGTGGTGAAGAAGGCATAGCAGCGCCTCTTCAACCTCAGGAGGCTGAAGAAATTTGGCTTGTCACCAAAAACACTCACAAACTTTTACAGATGCACAATCGAGAGCATCCTGTCAGGCTGTATCACCGCCTGGTACGGCAACTGCTCCGCCCACAACCACAAGGCTCTCCAGAGGGTAGTGAGGTCTGCACAACGCATCACCGGGGGCAAACTACCTGCCCTCCAGGACACCTACACCACCCGATGTCACAGGAAGGCCATAAAGATCATCAAGGACAACCACCCGAGCCACTGCCTGTTCCCCCCGTTATCATCCAGAAGGCGAGGTCAGTACGGGTGCATCAAAGCTGGGACCGAGAGACTGAAAAACAGCTTCTATCTCAAGGCCATCAGACTGTTAAACAGCCATCACTAACATTGAGGGGCTGCTGCCAACATACTGACTCAACTCTAGCCACTTTTAACAATGCCACTTTATATAATGTGTACCTACCCTACAATACTCATCTCATATATATACTGTACTCTATACCATCGACTGCATCTTGCCTATGCCGTTCGGCCACCACTCATTCATATATTTATATGTACATATTCTTATTCATTCCTTTACACTTGTGTGTATAAGGTAGTTGTTGTGAAATTGTTAGGTTAGATTACTTGTTAGATATTACTGCATGGTCGGAACTAGAAGCACAAGCATTTCGCTACACTCGCATTAACATCTGCTAACCATGTGTATGTGACCAATAAAATTTGATTTGGATTTGATTTGATGACTCGATGACGCTCGACACGTACAAGGCAAGCAGGAGCTCTGCAAATCCATTAGGAACACAAAAAGACAATGCGGACTCAAACTCAGACTCGTCACGCATGTGGCCAGGACTACAGACTTCCAAAAACTACAAAGGCAAATCCACCGAAGCGTCCCTAACAGGCGAGCTTAACACATTTAAAGCTCACTTTGAGGCAGACAATACCGAGCCATCCAGGAAGGCTCTAGCTGTTACGACCAGGTGCTTTCACTCTCTGAAGCTAACGTGAGGAAAACTCTCAAAAGAGTGAATACTCACAAAGCCGTCGGCCCCTAAGACATCCCTGGCCCTGTACGTGTGTTGACCAGCTGGCGGGCGACTTCTCTGACATCTTCAAAATGTCCCTGTCCATGGCTGTGGTCCCCACTTGCTTCAGGGAGACCACCGTAACTCCAGTGTCTAAGAACTTGACATCCCCTTTGAACTCACCCCGGTCATCATGGCCCACATCAAGGTCAACATGCCAGGAACACTGGACCCACTCCGATTTGCCTACCGCTCCATCAGATCCACAGAAGATGCCATTTCCAGCGCTATTCACACGGCCCCAAAACTTCTGGACAAGAGGAACACCTACACAGTGTCAAATCAACACTGAAAGAGTCTTATATTAACACACTGCTTAGTGTAAAAATGTATTTTAATATTTCCCAGAGTTGCCAAGTTAGCACCCATTTTATTTAACTAGGCAAGTCAGTTAAGAACACATTCTTATTTGCAATGACAGCCTAGGAACAGTGGGTTAACTGCCTTGTTCAGGGGCAGAACGACACATTTTTACCTCTACAGGTCGGGATTCGATCTAGCAACCTTTCGGTGCCACCGCATGACTGTACTTGTTAATGACAGAGACATAGTTGTTGCATTCATCCAGTTTTTGTCCTATGGACTTCAGCAAGTGAGATCCTAAGAGAATATGTTATCATAAAAAATTAAGAAAATATTTAACACAATAACGGATGTATTTTATAAGGCCTTATTTTGTGGGGTTGATTTACATTTTTATGTGTGTTTTTGGGTGTACATGGATTGATTAATCTTATGCTACACAAAGATAAATAACATATATTTTTCTAAACTAATCCAATCAAGTTAGTTTGATTGCACCCGTTAATGGAATGGTTGTTCCAGTTTGAATGGCTTATGTAGTCTCCTCACAATGTTCCTGACCTTGCCAGCACTTCTGAATTCAGGTTCCAGGTGAATAAAAATTCCATCTGCTGGATATTTTGACTCTGGGTGGATTCCAATATGAATTACACATCACGTTGCCTTTCCCAAGGTTAGTAAATGTTACTGGAAATACTTGCAGGCTTGATGTTTCCTGTAAAACACAAGTGCCAGGCCACTGTACTAGGGTTATACTAGGCCTCAAAATAATGCCTTGTGAGATATGTAATTTAGTGCCTTAAGTGCAACTTTAATGATAACATTTACCTAGCAACTCACTTGGTGAAGACCACAGGATTGAAAGGGAATGAATTCAACAACCATGTTTCTGTCACTAACAAATGCAGTCATGGGTGGTAACTCTACAATTCACTCGAAAAGGCAAGGCACTCTGGGAAATTATATTGATGGCATGGCCTAATGGTGGCATGGCTTTCAGTTAGTTATTTTTGGCCACCCGTGAGTATACCAGTTTAAGTTGTTTTTGTACCCATTTAGGAACAAATCTAAACCTTATTTTGTTATAGTGTAATACATTGGCTTGAAACTCACAGTTTACAGGCCCCATTAGGCTTGCAAGTCACATTGTATTGGCTTCCAACGTGATGCGTAATTCCTGTTGAAATCCAGCCAGAGTGAGGATATCTGACATTTGGATTTTTTTTGCACCCACAACCTCTGTCAGGGTTGGGAAGACTATTATATGAGACTACCTACAGTAAAGCAGGGATGGGCAACTCCAGTCCTCGGGGGCATGAAATGTTGTCACATTTTCACCCCAGCCCCAGCTAACACACCTAACTACAACAGTTAACTAATCATGATCTTCAGTTTAGAATGCAATTAGTTTAATCAGCTGTATTGCTAGGGATGGGGGGCCCCCCCAAGGACTGGAGTTGCCCATCCCTGACCTAAAGCATCTAAACTGGAACAACCATTTCTACATTTAGGATCTAAATAAGACATTATGAAATATGTATGGTATTGTGTCAAATATATATATATATATATATATATATATATATATATATATGTTTATGATAACATATTCACTCAGGACCTCCCTTGGTGAAGTCCATAGGACCGAAAATGGATGAATGCAACAACCATGTCTTTGTCACAAACAAATACAGTCATAGGTGGTAACTTTACAATTCACTCGAAAGGCACACTGGGAAATATTTGAATAAGGTTTTACACTAAGCAGTGTGTTAATTTAACACTGGTTCCAGTGTGTATATGGTCTCACTATTTCAGCGTTGATTTAACACTGGAGAATTTTCTGTGTGTGAGAATGATGTTCATTGACTACAGTTCAGCATTCAACACTATTGTTCCCTCCAAGCTCGTCAACAAGCTCAGAGCCCTTTGTCTGGACGCTACCCTCTGCTACTGGATCCTGGACTTCCTGACAGGCAGACCACATGCTGTGAGGATTGGTAACACCTTCTCCACACGGACTCTTAACACAGGGGCCCCCCATAGGTGTGTCCTCAGCCCTCTGCTATGCTCCCTGTTCACCCATGACTGTGTGGCTTTGCATGACACCAACTCTATCATCAATTTTGCTTATGACACCACGGTTGTAGGACTGATAAACAACAACGACGAGTCAGCCTATAAGGAGGAGGGAAGTGAACTGTCATTGTGGTGACAGGACAACAACCTCTCCCTCAATGTCAGCAAAACGAAGGAGTTGATTGTTGACTTTAAGAAGCAGAGGAGAGAATATGCCCCAATCCACTTCAATGGGACTGCAGTAGAGCAAGTGAGCAGTTTTATGTTCCTCTGCGTCCACATCACCGAGGACTTAGCATGGACCAACAACACCACCACTCTTGTCAAGAGGGCACAATAGCGTCTTTACTTCCTAAGGCGGCTGAATAAATGTGTCATGCACCATTCAGACTGGCCTGGTATGAGCATTGCTTTGTCAACGAACGCAAGGCCCTCCAGCGTGCTGAAGACGGCCCAGTATATATCACTGGGACCATGCTCTCAGCCATCCAGGACATCTACTCGAAACGGTGCCTGAAGAAGCCCAGCAGCATCATCAAGGACACCACACACCACAGCCACGAGCTGTCCACTCACTTACCATCGGGAAGACGGTATCAGAGTAGGAGGTCTGATATACCGACAGGCTCAGAGACAAGCCATCAGACTGCTGAACACTTGGACTGGACTGAGCACCTGATTCTCTGCACCGTAGCACACATGCACTCGCTCATGCACGCTCCCACACAGACATACGCTCACACATATACAGATGTAGGATCTGAATTTGAACCAGTTTGCTATAGAAGGGAATAATCTTGCAGCAACAGGAAATGTGAATTATTATGTAGCTAATAATTATGGGACATTTTTGTAGGGGTTGATACATTTTTCATTAGGGAAAATCAAGTTTGACATTTAAAAGTGGAAATGACAAACTTTAGAATTTAGTCATTTTAAAACTCAAGTACACTGCAAGTTTGCATTTCCTGCCATGCAGGAAAATTCTCAGCAAAAAAATAGTGATCAAATGAAGATCCTACGCCTGTACATTAATTCTACACACATATCACAACTGCTGCTACCATACTCTGTAAATATTGGACTAGAAATTGTGCCTTCCTGTATTATACTTATGCTAAAATGTTTATTCAATCACACTTGTGAACATAATCCCTAGCTGTGTATTGCCACTTTCCATGTTATCTGTTGCCTGTAGCTTTTGAGGTGTGTAAACACTGTTAGTTGCTTTTATGTATATTGCTCTGTCTGTCTGTGTGCTGTGTGTTGCTTGTCCTTTGTGGCTCTGTCTGCGTGCTGTGTGTTGCTTGTCCTTTGTGGCTCTGTCTGCGTGCTGTGTGTTGCTTGTCCTTGGTTGCTCTGCATGTGTGCTGTGTGTTGCTTGTCCTTTGTGGCTCTGTCTGCGTGCTGTGTGTTGCTTGTCCTTTGTGGTTCTGTCTGAGTGCTGTGTGCTGCTTGTCCTTGGTTGCTCTGCATGTGTGCTGTGTGTTGCTTGTCCTTTGTGGCTCTGTCTGTGTGCTGTGTGTTGCTTGTCCTTTGTGGCTCTGTCTGCGTGCTGTGTGTTGCTTGTCCTTGGTTGCTCTGTCTGTGTGCTGTGTGTTGCTTGTCCTTGGTTGCTCTGCATGTGTGCTGTGTGTTGCTTGTCCTTGGTTGCTCTGTCTGTGTGCTGTGTGTTGCATGTCCTTTGTGGCTCTGTCTGCGTGCTGTGTGTTGCTTGTCCTTTGTGGCTCTGTCTGCGTGCTGTGTGTTGCTTGTCCTTTGTGGCTCTGTCTGCGTGCTGTGTGTTGCTTGTCCTTGGTTGCTCTGCATGTGTGCTGTGTGTTGCTTGTCCTTGGTTGCTCTGCATGTGTGCTGTGTGTTGCTTGTCCTTGGTTGCTCTGTCTGCGTGCTGTGTGTTGCTTGTCCTTGGTTGCTCTGCATGAGTGCTGTGTGTTGCTTGTCCTTGGTGGCTCTGCATGTGCTCAAAGCTCATTGTTCATCTGTGTTGTAACTTTTTTAATAACTTGTCCAGGGACTGCGGTTGATATTTCACCGGCTGGCTAAAGCCATCACTTGTACTGAAACGCTGATTCATGTGCACTGTCTCTGGAAAAATAAACTCAATAAGTAAAGTATTCTATTGAGCCATTTACTTCATGTTCGTGTCCTTATCTTTTATTGTTTCTTATTGTTGTTGTACTGTTGAGAAGGAACCTGCAAGTAAGCATTTTGTTGGATGGTGGATACTATGTGTATCCTGTACATAAGACTAATACAACTTGAAACTATTCATCTAGTACTACATTTCAGAAAACAGAAAATGGGAGTAACACTTTATTTTCCATAGCATCTCCCATTCACTTCTTTGGAGTACCCTCAACAGTTCTAAAAGTAGCTCTAGCCAACCACCTGACCAACCTTGTCATAGTATTTACATTAGCCTAATACGTGGCATTAATTGACTCCAGCCCAGTTACTAAATCACCCAGAGCAGACATTCCCAGCTGACAACATTTCACATTTTTGCTCCACCTCACCTCATTTTTTATTCTGAATGTGATGTGTAGTGTCAAGGTGTCAAGTTACAGCCTCAACACATGGAAGGAGGGCTGGAATGGTTTACAGGACCATACATCTCTCCTACTCCACTGGCTCCAGTGGTTACTGAGTTGGTGGTTTACTGGGCTATGAAGGAGCACATTTGTTCCCTGCTCAGCTCAGTTCTCGAGGGTATGTTATGGGGGTGATGAGATGGCGAGCTCGCTCACCTTGACTGCATCCCAAATGGAACCCTATTCCCTATATACTGTAGTACACTACTTTTGACCAGAGTCCTATGGGCTTTGGTCAAAAGTAGTGCACTATAGTATGTAGGGAATAGAGTGCTACTTGGGATGCAGCCCGGGGTCTACACCTCAATCAGTAATACTGGGAGAGTGAATTTCAGGGAGAGCAGAATGTATTTTAAAAGCCTCTACGGTACATGTATGCATCTCTTCAGTTAAGGCCCTGAAAGCAGTATGGAGTCTAGGTCATATCCTATCCTTAACATCCACTTTCAAGCATTAGGCAATTAAATAATGAATAAACACTACTCAGCTTTGCCATTGTTCATTTCTTTTAAACTACAGACCATGGTAGTCCATCAGGAGTTTAGTGTTAAAATCCCTTGTGGTTTATTACATGTACCAGTAAACACCTGTCCTTTAGGAATACTATTTTCTCCCTACTGCTTTGTAACTGAGTGATGTAACACAAGCCCATTGTTGGAGGTTAATGAAGACAACAGCCATAGACTCCCTCCTCTATACAAGACACATTACCTCATTACGCTGTATCCACACAATCCATTAGGACCCGACTCTTTCAGGCCACTCGTCTGTCTTCTTCTCTTCAACCTACGAAGGGTTAAACGGGTGGAGGTTCAGATCCTCATTTAGTTACTATTTGACTCACTGGGGGCAGGTCCAGAACGAACTGGCCATTGGGCAGTTCGGGGAAATGCCAGATGGGCTGGTCCAGCTTTAGCGCAGTGGGCTGGTGTAAATTGTTCTTTTTTTTGTGTGAAGAATTATCATTATTTGACTAATAATGGGGGCCTCAATGAGAACAATGAGCCATGTTTGAAATGCCTGAGCAAATTTTTGGTCACTGTCTCCCTGGGCATGTCTACAGGGAGAAAACCTTGGGCTGGAGAATTGTCAGTGTTCATAACATTGATTATCCAGAATTTTGTTCAGGGTAAAAAAACACAACAACAAATCCACACATAGCAGCCTATACCTTCAGGGCTGTAGAATGTTGTTGTCATTTTAATTCTCTGTTGATATAGACATTAGCCCTTGCCATTGTAACAGTTCAGTTCATGGCCATTATTTTTCTCTTTGATGTGCTGTAAGATGTGAAGAAGTGTGAGTGAGTGTGAATGGGAGGGAGCCGTTGGCGTTGGATCAATATTTGAACAGAAGGGCTTTAGTTTCCTCCCCAGTGTGTCCTGCCCTGTGTTGCCCACGGCAGCACTGGGATCAATGCCAGACGACTGTCTGAGAGATGATCAGCGTGGTAATGCTTTATGAGCACTCTCCTTGATACATTATGAATGAACTCGGAAATCCAGCCAAAACTTAAACACATTCGAAGACAAACACACTTGCATAAGTGCACGTACTCACATGTTGCAAGACATACAGGTGTAGGATCTTAATTCGACCTATAGTCAGGTCAATAATTATCGGTACCCTTGATAAAGATTATCAAAAATGACTAAATAAAATAAATAATACAAACACTGAGCTATACTGTATGGTAACATTTTTTTTCAAATTATGTTATTTTATACTGTAATAATACAATTGCTCATGACTAATGCGATGTTAGTGATATCTGAGTGAGAGTGACTAACAAAATCAATGGGGGCCACCTGTAGGTCAGGGCCCCTGGGCAGTTTAGATAGACTAACTTACCAATATAATTTTTTTAGCTGACATGGCTAATTGAGTGATTGTCATTGAATGACATAACAAGAGAAACATTTCTGATGCACAACCAAATGTCAAACTTGTACCTACTATTCTAACTCTCACCAGTAAGTTGTGACCCCGACTGAGTTCCTGGGGCCCTAAGCGACCTCTTATATCGCTTATGCCTGGAGCCGGTCCTGCACACACACTCAAATACACCACAAACACTTTTGACTGAGTTTAATCCTCTGAACTTTCTGTCACACACTAATATTTTCTTGGAGCTGCTCATTATTTGATCATTTGATAACTCGTCTCCCTCTCTCTGCCCAAAGGTTCTGATTTCCCAGCTTTCCCACAGATGTCGCTCCCACTGATACAGTATTGATTTATAGCCTGCTGTATGACAGATACAGAGAACCTGAAGCAGGGGGATTATTTCTCATTATGGAATGCTTCCAAGCCCTGAGTGATTTTCAAAAGCTGTAAGCTGTTGTTCAATATTTGGAGAATGAAATAATGGACAACTAAACTTCCCAAGGTCTTTTCTTGATGAACATTAATGGCAAATGAATAATTGAATGTGAAAAATGGATTGATTCTCAATCTCAAAGACTCAATTTGACCACCATGCAGAGTTTTAGGAGGTACGCCATTTACCGTAGTTGAAGCTATGATACAGGAGTGTTAGAGTATGTTTATGTTGCTATTCTGTGCCCTGTGTATATTGATTGTCTGTATATGAAGTGTTTTTGTATGCATTTTACTGTAACTACACTAGAAATGTCCACAAGAGAAACCCCTCCCCCCTATCCACCCACCCTGTGCACTCAAGAGGTCATCTAGTCCAACATTAAATTAGGGGGCCTTTTCTCTCTATCTGGTTTCCTTGGTAACCACTCAGAAGTATGAGGGGTTTCCAGCAGAGGAATATCAGCATGCCTATGTTATTTATCACCCGCAGGTTAGAGCACTAATCCTTGACACCCTACTGCTTCCCAAATCACACCCTATTCCCTATGCAGTGCACTACTTTTGACAAGGGCAGTGCACTATGTCGGGAATAGGGTGCCATTTGGGACACACTAATTCTTGACACCCTCTGTGATGCTATGCCACCTCTCTCTGAAACGTCTACCCCGCCCCGAACATTTACGTTCCAGATCAGTAAGCACGCAACTCGCAGTTTCCATGGCGATATTGATATTTATCACTTAGCCCAACTACGTCAACAGGTGAGTTGTAATTTTGTCACCTCACCTCCCCTTCCAATCCATCAAACTGATAATTACCCAGAGTTCATTTGCATGGTTCCAGTTGAAATGTTTACCAGATGGGTGTCTTTCTGTGGGTAGATTAGATACAGTGCTAGGCTACAGTTCCCTCATTGGCTGGATTTGGGTGAAAGTTTTTTAAAAAGAACAGTATGGTTGTGTCCCAAATGGCACCCTATAGCCTATGGGTCCTGCTCAAAAGGGTGCCATTTGGGATGCATACAAAATGAAGGTTGATGTCAAGCATGTAGCCTGTTAGTTCTTGTGACTGTCAGGTCAACCTATCTTGACCAGGTAGTGCTGTACATACAAAAGGATTTCACCCCATGTCTATCATTTAATTTATTTTAGCTACAGAGGCCAGAGACTCCGTTTAGTGGACAACGTTGTCAAGAGATTCAATTTGTCATGTGCCATTCACAACACCCGGTATGCAAAAATGTAAACAAGAATCACTCTTTTTTTGACACATAACACTGTACGTTCTCATTCACAGCAGACGTTTCATTGTCACAACAGACTGTTAATGAATGTGTCAATATGGCAGCTTGAATTATGCTCCCATGTGAATTTACTAGACAGCATTTCGACCACAAGGTCTATGTTAAAAGAAAACATGACTAATGTCTTTATCATTAAAGCCTGAGGAACACCTTCTGGTCAAAACGTTGCCCAATGTAACTTGCAACAGTAATACAACCGTTCTAGAAAATGTAAATCACCATATACACCACATGACAAAAAGTATGTGGACACCTGCTCGTCGAATATCTCATTCTAAAATCATGGGCATTAAAATGGAGTTGGTCCCCCCTTTGCTGCAATAACAGCCTCCATTCTTCTGGGAAGGCTTTCCACTAGATACTAGAACTTTGCTTCCATTCAGCCACAAGAGCATTCGATGGAGCTGTCAGGGCCCTGTGCAAACCAGTCAAGTTCTTCCACACCGATCTCGACAAACCATTTCTGTATGGACCTCGCTTTGTGCACGGGGGCATTGTCATGCTGAAACAGGAAAGGGCCTTCCCCAAACTGTTGCCACAAAGTTGGAAGCAAAGAATCGTCTAGAATGTCATTGTATTCTGTAGCATCTAGATTTCCCTTCACTAAAACTAAGAGGCCTAGACCGAGCCATGAAAAACAGCCCCAGAACATTATTCCACCAGTCCGTCGGACTGCCAGATTGTGAAGCGTGATTGAACACTCCAGAGAACGCGTTTCCACTGCTCCAGTGTCCAATGGTGGCGAGCTTTTTAACATCACTCCAGCCGACGCTTGGCATTGCACATGGTGCAACGAACAGTTCCTGTGCTGACATTACTTCCAGAGGCAGTTTGGAACTCGGTAGTGAGTGTTGCAACTGAGGACAGACAATTTTAAGCGCTACGCACTGCAGCACTCGGCAGTTCCATTCTGTGAGCTTGTGTGGCTTACCACTTCGCGGCTGAGCTGTTGCTGCTCAAAGACGTTTCCACTTCACAATAACAGCACTTACAGTTGACCGGGGCAGCTCTAGCAGGGCAGAAATTTGACCAACTGACTTGTTGGAAATGTGGCATCCTATGACAGTGCCACATTGAAAGTCACTGAGCACTTCAGCAAGGCCATTCTACTGCCAATGTTTGTCTATGGAGATTGCATGGCTGTGTGCTTGATTTTATACACCAGTCAGCAACGAGTGTGGCCAAATCCATTCATTTCAAGGGGTGCTTGCCTAGGATTATTGTTCAAGAGGCCCTGCAGTGATGCTTCAGCAGTGATGCTTCAGCAGTGATGCTTCAGCAGTGATGCTCCAGTGGTGATGCTCCAGTAGAGATGTTCAGCAGTGATGCTTCAGTAGTGATGCTTCAAGAGATGCTTCAGCAGTGATGCTTCAGCAGTGATGCTCCAGTAGAGATGCTTCAGCAGTGATGCTTCAGCAGTGATGCTCCAGTAGTGATGCTCCAGTAGAGATGTTCAGTAGTGATGCTTCAGTAGTGATGCTTCAAGAGATGCTTCAGTGGAGATGCTTCAGTGGAGATGCTCCAGTAGTGATGCTCCTGTAGTGATGCTTCAGTAGAGATGCTCCTGTAGTGATGCTCCTGTAGTGATGCTCCAGTAGTGATGCTCCAGTAGAGATGCTCCAGTAGTGATGCTCCGGTAGTGATGCTCCAGTAGAGATGCTCCAGTAGTGATGCTCCAGTAGTGATGCTCCCGTAGAGATGCTCCAGTAGAGATGCTCCAGTAGTGGTGCTCCAGTAGAGATGCTTCAGTAGTGATTCTTCAGTAGAGATGCTCCAGTAGTGATATTCCAGTAGATATTCTTCAGCAGTGAAGCTTCAGTAGGATTACTAGACTAGTCTACAGGTTTATTATCATCAGGCACCCCAGCGATGTCATTACAGTAGAGCTTTTTTGAAATACATACATTTCCAATTATCATTTGCATATTGGATTACTGGGGTTTGGTTGAGGAGACGGGAAGGAGGAATCACATACATATATTTATGCTAATTAATAGAAACAAAATTTGCCCAGAGCTGAACATGGGTGGAGGAGCGTCAATGCTTAAACAACACATGTGAGGAATGGGGTGAATGCCTGAACACCTTTAGTAATGCCTGGTGCTGCTCTGAAAGATACAGGGCTCCAGAGATGTGTCTGTGGTGGGGGTGAGAGAGGGGGTTACATGAGTCTAGGCATGGGGGCTGCCTGGACTTTGCTGCAAAGCCTGTTCCCCCAGAAAATGAAGATCTGGAACACAGCCGCATAATCTCTCTCGCCTAACTGTTACAATGTACAATAACAGGTGCTGCAAAATGTATAGCTGTACATTGATGTGTAATTTTTGTTACACTACATGTTTTTTTTTTTTTTTTTTTTCACCTTTATTTAACCAGGTAGGCTAGTTGAGAACACCTTTATTTAACCAGGTAGGCTAGTTGAGAACACCTTTATTTAACCAGGTAGGCTAGTTGAGAACACCTTTCTTTAACCAGGTAGGCTAGTTGAGAACACCTTTATTTAACCAGGTAGGCTAGTTGAGAACACCTTTATTTAACCAGGTAGGCTAGTTGAGAACACCTTTATTTAACCAGGTAGGCTAGTTGAGAACACCTTTATTTAACCAGGTAGGCTAGTTGAGAACACCTTTATTTAACCAGGTAGGCTAGTTGAGAACACCTTTATTTAACCAGGTAGGCTAGTTGAGAACACCTTTATTTAACCAGGTAGGCTAGTTGAGAACACCTTTATTTAACCAGGTAGGCTAGTTGAGAACACCTTTATTTAACCAGGTAGGCTAGTTGAGAACACCTTTATTTAACCAGGTAGGCTAGTTGAGAACACCTTTATTTAACCAGGTAGGCTAGTTGAGAACACCTTTATTTAACCAGGTAGGCTAGTTGAGAACACCTTTATTTAACCAGGTAGGCTAGTTGAGAACACCTTTATTTAACCAGGTAGGCTAGTTGAGAACACCTTTATTTAACCAGGTAGGCTAGTTGAGAACACCTTTATTTAACCAGGTAGGCTAGTTGAGAACACCTTTATTTAACCAGGTAGGCTAGTTGAGAACACCTTTATTTAACCAGGTAGGCTAGTTGAGAACACCTTTATTTAACCAGGTAGGCTAGTTGAGAACACCTTTATTTAACCAGGTAGGCTAGTTGAGAACACCTTTATTTAACCAGGTAGGCTAGTTGAGAACACCTTTATTTAACCAGGTAGGCTAGTTGAGAACACCTTTATTTAACCAGGTAGGCTAGTTGAGAACACCTTTATTTAACCAGGTAGGCTAGTTGAGAACACCTTTATTTAACCAGGTAGGCTAGTTGAGAACACCTTTATTTAACCAGGTAGGCTAGTTGAGAACACCTTTATTTAACCAGGTAGGCTAGTTGAGAACACCTTTATTTAACCAGGTAGGCTAGTTGAGAACACCTTTATTTAACCAGGTAGGCTAGTTGAGAACACCTTTATTTAACCAGGTAGGCTAGTTGAGAACACCTTTATTTAACCAGGTAGGCTAGTTGAGAACACCTTTATTTAACCAGGTAGGCTAGTTGAGAACACCTTTATTTAACCAGGTAGGCTAGTTGAGAACAAGTTCTCATTTGCAACTGCGACCTGGCCAAGATAAAGCATAGCAGTGTGAGCATACAACAAAGAGTTACACATGGAGTAAACAATTAACAAGTCAATAACACAGTAGAAAACAAAGGGGGGGTCTATATACAATGTGTGCAAAAGGCATGAGGAGGTAGGCAAATAATTACAATTTTGCAGATTAACACTGGAGTGATAAAAGATCAGATGGTCATGTACAGGTAGAGATATTGGTGTGCAGAAGAGCAGAAAAGTAAATAAATAAAAACAGTATGGGGATGAGGTAGGTGAAAAGGGTGGGCTATTTACCAATAGACTATGTACAGCTGCAGCGATCGGTTAGCTGCTCAGATAGCTGATGTTTGAAGTTGGTGAGGGAGATAAAAGTCTCCAACTTCAGCGATTTTTGCAATTCGTTCCAGTCACAGGCAGCAGAGTACTGGAACGAAAGGCGGCCAAATGAGGTGTTGGCTTTAGGGATGATCAGTGAGATACACCTGCTGGAGCGCGTGCTACGGATGGGTGTTGCCATCGTGACCAGTGAGCTGAGATAAGGCGGAGCTTTACCTAGCATAGACTTGTAGATGACCTGGAGCCAGTGGGTCTGGCGACGAATATGTAGCGAGGGCCAGCCGACTAGAGCATACAAGTCGCAGTGGTGGGTGGTATAAGGTGCTTTAGTGACAAAACGGATGGCACTGTGATAGACTGCATCCAGTTTGCTGAGTAGAGTGTTGGAAGCCATTTTGTAGATGACATCGCCGAAGTCGAGGATCGGTAGGATAGTCAGTTTTACTAGGGTAAGCTTGGCGGCTTGAGTGGAGAGAGAGCCATATAAAGTCACATAAACCCCTTGGTGGAAAAGAAAAATGTTGATCCGTTTCACAAGATTTCATCAAAATGATTTTGTCCTTCATATCACTGACACAAAATAGTCGTCCTTCAGGAGGGAATCACATGTTCTGTATTGAGATGAGGAGGAGTAATATGCTGTGATTATTGAGCAATACACTGAACCTGAATGCGAGTATCTCAAAGGAGAATGTTAATGATGCTTCTATTGGATTTTCCCTCCACGCCTGCTGCCATTAATCCTAGCTGCCTGCAATCTAGTGTGATGAAACAACGCAGCTCTTTTGAACATAATTAACTTCTGCAATCACTTTGAACTCAATGCATTGAGTGCTGCGATCGAGAGAAATTACACCCGGCTATTGCCACGTATTTAATAGACCTGGGAGTGCCAATTAATTTTTTAGAACCTTTTCATTAGATTTCTCTTTCTCATGTCCACCATTACTCTTTTTACTACAGGCATTATTCTGAACCTGAAGCATGTATTTTTCTTCAATTCCATTATAACCTTCAAGCAACACTGTTCCCATCCATCGGTCTGGCTCCTACAGCACCACTGTTTTGTTATCACTAGCCTTGGGGATACAGAGACCCACCTTTCTGTCTTAACAACTATTACTTCGTCATATGAACATTTACAGTAGGCTACACTACTATTTTGGTTTCGACAAAAGCCCTTGGTGACGAAGATCCCATTTCATACAGGAACATTCCTAATTGTATTTTTTTTATTTTTTTTATGGCCCTACTGGTGATGACTTAGTTTGTGTCATAATGGCACCCTACCATGAAGCTGGTCAACAGTAGTGCACTACAGAGGGAATAGGGTTCCATTAGGGACGCAGGCCTACTGTCAATGTAATGTATCTGTTTTTGCATATGGCCCTACTGATGAGCAATGACTTCCTATCATCTGGCTGAACAATTATTCACTAATATCCAGAGGAGCGTGAGATGATGTTTCCTCCCACTACTGAGTACTGTGTAGGCCCACAGCAGCACAGTGAGCGCACATCCCTTTCTCTATCCCCATGGGGAGGTATGTGGGAATGAGACCTGCAGGATACTGTACTGGCTACAGATCTGACAACGATTATTGTCAAACAATTATTATTTAATCTACAGGAAGAAGCATATACAGTTGAAGTCGGAAGTTTACAAACACTTAGAGTCCTTAAAACTCGTTTCTCAACCACTGTGCTGCAGTAGGGACTGGTGCACTTCACAAAATAGATGGCATCATGAGGCAGCAAAATTATGTGGATATATTGAAGCAACATCTCAAGACATCAGTTAAAGTTTGGTCGCAAATGGGTCTTCCAAATGGACAATGACCCCAAGCATACTTCTAAAGTTGTGCCAAAATGGCTTAAGGACAACAAAGTCAAGGTATTGGAGTGGCCATCACAAAGCCTTGACCTCAATCCCATAGAAAATTTGTGAGCAGAACTGAAAAAGTGTGTGCGAGCAAGGAGGCCTTTACAACCCTGACTCAGTTACACCAGCTCAGTCAGGAGGAATGGGCCAAAATTCACCCAACTTATTGTGGGAAGCTTATGCAAGGCCACTCGAAATGTTTGACCCAAGTTAAACAATTTAAAGGCAATGCTACCAAATACTAATTGAGTGTATGTAAAAGTCTGACCCACTGAGAATGTGATGAAAGAAATAAAATCTGAAATAAATAATTCTCTCTACTATTATTCTGACATTTCACATTCATAAAATAAAGTGGTGAGCCTAACTGACCTAAGACAGAGATTTTTACAGAGTTTAAATGTCAGGAATGGTGAAAAACTGAGTTGAAATGTCTTTGGCTAAGGTGTATGCAAACTTCCGACTTCAACTATAGGTCTCTGGCACAAACAGGTATACAGCCAATCCATTGAGTGGGCACTTTTCAGTAAGGGGAGTATATTCCTAACATAGAACTGTGAAACAACCATTGGAATAGATATGGCTGGCTGTTTATGTGTACCGGTTTCAGAACGCCCATATCTGAGGCTCTTGAGTGAAGTCAGTATCAGTATTGGGTTTTTGATCAATTAGCAGTTTTCTGCCCACTGTGAGTCCCTGCATCATAGACAGATGTGCTCTGCCTTCTGACACAGTGGGGGTCGTCAGTCAGAGAGGCATTGGCTAGCGTATCGGAGCGGACTGTTAAATATTCAGTTAGTCAGTCTTCCGTGATTCGCTCGCCCTAATCAAAAACGTGGCAGGCATCTTGAGTAATTGATGCATAGCTAATGACTTCGGGATTAATAGCCAAGGCAACGTTGTGCTTTGCAGCTTTGCATCACCGTGTCCTGATGGCTGATGCAAAAGCCAGAGCAGAAATTGAAATGAAGACCCCAATCTTTGTTAGTAGTGTTCGAGGCCGTTGAACATCGCCTGAACATCGTCACTCGTATAAAAATTATCTAATTAGAGAAGAAAGGCAGCTCAGACGAAAGCAGTTATGTTAATAAGTGATTGATGTTAATTAAGTTTGTCCAGGCATATGGAGGTTTGCTCCCAGGATTAACGCTACATGCTGTGAAGGACGATGGGGGGTTTCTGCTCCAAAAGTAGTGCACTATGAGGGGAATAGGGTGCCATTTGTGACACATATTAAAAGAGCCTGTTTGCTGACTGCCGACTGGACTTGAGGCAGTGAATCTGGAGCAAAGGCCTTCTACAGTAAAGTAGGTGATTCAAAGGCCTCTGGTGTGTTAAGCCAAGAAATAAACATAGCATTTCCATTAGAAGAATCTTGTTGCTCTTAGAGGGATGCTCTTCACTCACTCCAAATGTCAAGGGTGCTATCTGTGCTACAGTATGACTTATGGTAATTGATGCAAATGTTTTTATGTCGATTTACACGATTAACATTTTTTTAATCCATCCATACTACATTATATAGGATCAGTAACTAATGTGTATTGAGGGGCATAATGGCAGATATATGATAGCCATGGTTGGAATGAATCCTCCTGGTATTGGTGGCATAATGCCATTATCCCCTGATGTGTGTCTGGTTCAGACAGATGGTCCAAGGGTGAGGGGAGAATTATCGTCCCCCCTGTCTAAAGAAGACTTCAGAGGATTGAGCACAGTGCTAATATTAGCTACTGCTGATTGGACACCTGGAAAGGAAAGCCATTACATTATGGAAATAAGAAATAGGGTAATTGTGAAACCTTTATTTCTCTATTTTTAGAACTGAGAATTAAGTGGAGGAACGAACTCCTCTTGAGTCTGAAGCAAAAGCTACCATTTTCCACTTGATTCCCTTTGTGTTGCCTTAGAGGATTACTGTGTGGTTTGGTGTTATAAAGCTTGACTTTCAAGGTAAATAAACTATCTTTAAAGATTGCTAAGACAACCAATGCCACTTTGTGTTTTGCGAACGGGATTGTGCACACTCTTGACTTTTTACTTCAAGCCACTGTGCCCAAAAGACCCTCGTCTGAATCGGCTTGGTGCTCTTTATATGGCCGTCAGTCTAAAATTCTTCCTGTCGGTGACCTGCTTTATTTTCTTTCCTACTCTGTATAGTAGGGCTAGATATATGTGTACATATATAAGTGTACATTAGATCATCTCTGTCTTCCTGCCTGGCAACCAGCTCCAGAGGCCACTGAGCAGTCTGGTGGTGCTACGCTGGGTCATCTCTGTCTGTCTGTCTGACACACACACACACACACACACACACACACACACACACACACACACACACACATGCACACATAACCACACATACGCACACACATAAACACACAGACATGCACACCCAAACACACACACCGTCTGCTCTCTCAGGAAAGGATGGAGCTGCCAAGATGGATAGCTGCCGTTTTACGGGCTCCTGACCAATTCTACTCCTTTATGGTTTTTTTACGCTGATCTGAACTTCTTTTTTTTTTTACATAATATTTCCGCCATCATTTCCTATGACCGAAAAAAGCTTTTGGACATCAGAACAGCGATCACTAACCTCGATTTAGATGAAGAATTCTGCTTCAACGAGTCGGCAGAGGAAGAGATTCCCCAAGAGAGGCAAACGAGCCTCGAGTACATAACCACCTCTACCCTCCATTCTATTGGTGAACGTACAATCACTGGGGAGCAAACTGGATGCGCTCCGGTCGAGAATATCCTATCAACGGGACCTGAAGAACTGTAATATCCTATGTTTCTCTGAGTCATGACTGAAGAAGGACATGGATAATCTAGCTGGTTTTTCTATGCAATATTACTTCTAAATATTTACTTCTATGCTCGCATCGAGGCAAGCCACACTGAAGCATGTATGAGAACACCAGCAGTTCTAGGCGACTGTGTGATCTCGCTCTCCACAGCCGAGGTAAGTAACATCTTTAAACAGGTTAACATTCACAAGGCCGCAGGGCCAGATGGATTACCATTACTCAGAGCATGTGCTGACCAGCTGGCAAGTGTCTTCACTGACATTTTCAACCTGCCCAAGAACGCCAGAGTAACCTGTGTAAATGACTATCGCCCCGTAGCACTCACATCTGTAGCAATGAAATGATTTGAAAGGCTAGTCATGGCTCATATCAACACCATCATCCCAGACACCCTGGACCCACTCCAATTTGCATACCACCCCAACAGATCCAGATGACGCAATCTCTATTGCACTCCACACGGCCTGTTCCCACCTGGACAAGAGGAACATCTACGTGAGATTGCTGTTCATTGACTATAGCTCAGCATTCAACACCATAGTGCCCATAAAGCTCATCACTAAGGTCAAGACCCTTGGACTCAACACCTCCCTCTGCAATTGGATCCTGGATTTCCTGATGGGCCCACCCCAGGCGGTGAGGGTAGGCAACAAAACATCTGCCACGCTGACCCTCAACACAGGGGCCATCAGGGATGCATGCTTAATCCTCTCCTGTACTCCCTGTATAACTCACATCTGCATGGCTGCGAACGACTCGAACACCATCATTAAGTTTGCTGATGATATGAGGGTGATTTGCCTGATCACCGATGATGATGAGACAGCATTTGAGACAAGCGGTCATTGACCTGGCAGTGTGGTACCGGGACAACAACCCATAGTCTCTGGAAGTAGTTTGGGGATGGGGGTGCTGGGATTATTTTCACGGAGGGGTCCGTTGATATAGGACTAGTAAAGGCATAATGCACCTTCTGTGTGAAGAAAATGTTTTTGAAAAAGAAAAGAAAGTAGTGCACTATATAGGGAGTAGGGTAGATAAGCTTGTGAGGGTTATTGATCGGAGGCCAGTGGAAAGTAGTCGATCACCAGTGGCCTAGATAGTGTTAGGTAGGGGGACATAGGTATTAATAAGATATGGGTCTTATAGCGTACTCTTCAAATCAGAGGAATTGATCATCATATATATCATTGTTGAGAACTGATGTAAGGTTTTCAATTCCCTTCGCATATGACGTATTCATAAGAGTAGGTTTGACTATGGAAAGTAAGAGAGAGCAGCAAGAGGAGAAATAATGAACAGACCGATAGACAGAGAAAATATGTACAGTAGCCATAAGGGGAGAGACAGAGAGGCAGTTGGGTGAGTATGTTGAGTGAGAGGGCCTCAGTGGCATATGCTCCCTGAGGGTAGAGCTAGACCTGGTGTGTGTGTGTGCGCTGGCAGATAGCAAATAAATGAACAAAATAATAAGAATATTTGTCACATGCTACGAAAAACAACAGGTGTGGACAAAGTGAAATGCTTACTTAAAAATTATAGAAAAAAAATGAAAATAATAACACGAGGAATAAATACATAATGAGTAACATAATGATAACATGGCGATATACATGGGGTACCAGTACCAAGTCAATGTGCAGGGGTATGAGGTAATTGAGGTAATATGCACATATAGGTAAGGGTAAAGTGACTAGGCAACAGGACAGATAACAAACAGTAGCAGCAGAATATGTCAGGAGTCAAAAGAGTTAGTGCAAATAGGTTCAATGCAGATAGTCCGGGTATACAGGGCCAACGGAAAGTATTCGGGACCCTGGACTTTTTCGACATTTTGTTACATTACAGCCTTAATCTAAAATGCATTAAATGACATACAAAAATCTGCAATCTACACACAATACCCCACAATGACAAAGCAAAAACAAGTTTTTAGAAAAAAAAGAGAAATACCTTATTTACATAAGTATTCAGGCCCTTTGCAATGAGAGAATGAAATTGAGCTCAGGTGCATATTGTTTCCATTCATCATCCTTGAGATGTTTCTACAACTTGAAGTGCACCTGTGGTAAATTCAATTGATAGGTCATGATTTGGAAAGTCACACACCTGTCTATATAAGGTCCCACAGTTGACAGTGCATGTCAGAGCAAAAACCAAGCCATGAGTTCGAAGGAACTGTTCGTAGATCTCTGAGACAGGATTGTGTCGACACACAAATCTGGGAAGGGTACCAAAAAATTTCTGCAGCATTGAAGGTCCCCAAGAACACAGTGGCCTCCATCATTCTTAAATGGAAGAAGTTTTGAACCACCAAGACTCTTCCTAGAGCTGGCAGGCTGGCCAAACTGAGGAATCGGGGAAGAACAGCCCTGGTCAGGGAGGTGACTAAGAACCTGATGGTCACTCTGACAGAGCTCTACAGTTCCTCTGTGGAGATGGGAGAACCTTCCAGAAGGAAACCATCTTTGCAGCACTCCACCAATCAGGCCTTGGTGGCTAGAGGGAAACCACTCCTCAGTAAAAGGCACATGACAGGCCGCTTGGAGTTTGCCAAGAAGATTCTCTGGTCTGATGAAACCAAGATTGAACTCTTTGGCCTGAATGCCAAGTGTCACGTCTGGAGGAAATCTGGCATCACCCCTACGGTAAAGCATGGTGGTGGCATCATCATACTGTGTCAATGTTTAACAGCGGTAGGGACTGGGAGACTAGTCAGGATCAAGGCAAAGATGAACGGAGTAAAGGACAGCGAGATGAAAACCTGCTCCTGCTTCAGAGCTCTAAGACTGGGGCGAAGGTTCACCTTCCACCAGGACAACGACCCTGTGCACAAAGCCAAGACAACACAGGAGTGGCTTCGGGACATGTCTCTGAATGACCTTGAGTGGCCCAGCCAGAGCCCAGACTTGAACCCAATCGAACATCTCTGTAGAGACCTGAAAATAGCTGTGCAGCAACACTTCTCATCCAACCTGACAAAGCTTGAGAGGATATGCAGAGAAGAATGGGAGTAACTCCCCAAACACAGGTGTGCCAAGCGTGTAGTGTCAAACCCAAGAAGACTCAAGGCTTTAATCGCTGCCAAAGGTCATTCAACAAAGTTCTGAGTAAAGGGTCTGAATACGTGCTATATGGAAATGTGATAATTCAGTTTCTATTTTTTCAAAAAATTAGCAACAATTTCTAAAAACCTGTTTTTGCTTTGACATTACTGGGTATTGTGTGTAGAGTGATGAGGGGGAAAAACTATTTAATCCATTTTAGAATAAGGCTGTAACCTAACAACGTGGAAAAAGTCAAGGGGGTTGGAATACTTTCCTAAGTATGTACATTTTAAGTCGGAAGTTTACATACACCTTAGCCAAATACATATCAACTCAGTTTTTCACAATTCCTCGTTAAAATTCCCTGTCTTAGGTCAGTTAGTATCACCATTTTATTTTAAGAATGTGGAATAGTAGAGAAAATTATTTATTTCAGCTTTTATTTCTTTCAACACATTCCCGGTGGGTCAGAAGGTTACATACACTCAATTAGTATTTGGTAGCATTGCCTTAAAATTGTTTAACTTGGGTCAAACGTTTCAGGTAGCCTTCCACAAGCTTCCCACAATAAGTTGGGACTGATGTCTTGAGATGTTGCTTCAATATATCCACATAATTTTGCTGCCTCATGATGCCATCTATTTTGTGAAGTGCACCAGTCCCTACTGCAGCAAAGCACCCTCACACATGATGCTGCCACCCCCGTGCTTCAAGGTTGGGATAGTGTTCTTCGGCTTAAAGCCTCCCCCTTTTTCCTCCAAACATAACAATGGTCATTATGACCAAACAGTTTTATTTTTGTTTCATCAGACTAGAGAACATTTCTCCAAGAAGTATGGTCTTTGTCCCCATGTGCAGTTGCAAACCGTAGTCTGGCTTTTTATGGCGGTTTTGGAGCAGTGGCTTCTTCCTTGCTGAGTGGCCTTTCAAGTTATGTTGATATAGGACTCGTTTTACTGTGGATATAGATACTTTTGTACCTGTTTCCTCCAGCATCTTCACAAGGTCCTTTGAACACGTCTCCTTCCTGGGCGGTATGACAGCTGCATGGTCCCATGGTGTTTATACTTGCGTACTATTGTTTGTACAGATGAACGTGGTACCTTCAGGCATTTGCAAATTGCTCCCAAGGATGAACCAGGTCTACAATACTTTTTCCGTGGTCTTGGCTGATTTATTTTATTCTCCGATGATGTCAAGCAAAGAGGCACTGAGTTTGAAGGTAGGCCTTGAAATACATCCAAAGGTACACCTATTGACTCAAATGATGTCAATTAGCCTATCAGAAGCATCTAAAGCCATGACACATTTTCTGGAATTTTCCAAGCTGTTTAAAGGCACAGTCAACTTAGTGTATGTAAACGTCTGACCCACTGGAATTGTGGTACAGTGAATTATAAGTGAAATAATCTGTCTGTAAACAATTGTTGGAAAAATGACTTGTGTCATGCACAAAGTAGATGTCCTAACCGACTTGCCAAAACTATAGTTTGCTAACAAGAAATTTGTGGAGTGGTTGAAAAACAAGTTTTAATGACTTTAATGACTTTAATGACTAAGTGTATGTAAACCTCCGACTTCAACTGTATCTACCTCAATTATCTCCTACCCCTGCATGTCGACTTGGCACTGGAACCCCATGTATATAGCCAAGTTATCATTACTCATTGTGTATTTATTCCTTGTGTTATTATTTTTCTATCATTGTTGGGAAGGGCCTGTAAGTAAGCATTTCACTTTGTCCACACCTGTTGTTTTTCGTAGCATGTGACAAATATTCTTATTATTTTGTTCATTTATTTGCTATCTGCCAGCGCACACACACACCAGGTCTAGCTCTACCCTCAGGGAGCATATGCCACTGAGGCCCTCTCACTCAACATACTCACCCAACTGCCTCTCTGTCTCTCCCCTTATGGCTACTGTACATATTTTCTCTGTCTATCGGTCTGTTCATTATTTCTCCTCTTGCTGCTCTCTCTTACTTTCCATAGTCAAACCTACTCTTATGAATACGTCATATGCGAAGGGAATTGAAAACCTTACATCAGTTCTCAACAATGATATATATGATGATCAATTCCTCTGATTTGAAGAGTACGCTATAAGACCCATATCTTATTAATACCTAAGTCCTCCTACCTAACACTATCTAGGCCACTGGTGATCGACTACTTTCCACTGGCCTCCGATCAATAACCCTCGCAAGCTTATCCTCAAGAATGTGTCTGCTCTCTCCCTCACTCACACACACACACACACACACACACACACACACACACACACACACACACACACACACACACACACACACACACACACACACACACACACACACACACACACACACACACACACACACACACACACACACACACACAAGTCCCCTCTCAGTCACAAGAATAATGAGATACACTATCGTTTGACTAAGACTTTGCCTCTCCTCATCCCTAGAGATTATGCTGGAGGGCTCAGGCAACTGTTGAGAGTAGAGGAGTGATGGAATGAAAAATGTCACGAACATTTAACATGTTCGAACATTTAACATGACATGAAAGGTCATGGCTGTTGCATTAGCTTGTGATTACCTAGCTAGCCACACAAGACTAAGGAAGAGAACAAATGACACCATATTCCCTATATAGTGCACTACTTTTGACCAGAGCCCTATGGTCCCCGGTCAAAGGTAGTGTACTCCATAGGGAGTCATTTCGGACACAGACATTCTAAGTGTAGCCAAACGTAGAATTACCATTACCAGTCTGACACACTCATCCTCAACACCAAACATTATGAGGAGAATGACATTAACAGATGCTTATGATGGCCAGGGCAATTTTTTTTTAGCCACACCTCATACCTCTTTGTGCCTGAACAAAAGCCAATTAACAGTCATTTTGTGTGTGATGCCAATTGACATTGACTGGACGCATCATAAGTGCAAATGTGTTCTATGGAGCCATATTGCTGACTACACTACCAATTACTACCATTGGTAGTGATGGACAAGCAGTAAAGGTTTGTGGAAAGGATCGTCTCCATTCTGAAAGCAGATGGCATTCTTGACTATAATGCATTCTACTTTGGCTAGTTCCCCAGGAAGACAAACCGTTATACACACTCAGAGATCGTCATACAGTGCAAGTACACATTGGATATGTGCAGCCTCTATTTACTTGCGGTGCAGCTTACAGTCCCAATTCAAATGCATTCTTTTTCCCTTTCTCCAGAGTATACACCCATTCACGACAGCACCGTATCACTGTTGTCAGTATTCAAGTGTATTCAAGCCTGTGACATTTACGTGACATTTCCGTCCACTTCCATGACGTTTAGATATTGAACTCACGAGCTAGATCACACACCCACGGTGCGATGGTTGTCATCTTGTTAGCAAAATATTCACTTTCAAAATAATCCAATCTTCAGGTTTTGGTGATTGCTACTTCTAATCTTGTTATATATCAAACATATTACATCCCTTGTTTATTCAGGAAGAGGGGGATGAAGAGAGGGAAACAGAAAACGAGTGAGAGGATGTAAGTGTGTCAACTAATCTCCTGTGTCACCATGTCTGTGTGTCATCTTGGCATTGTTCTACAAAACAATGGATTGTGTCCCAAATGGCACCACAGGGGACCTTGAAATGGGTTTCTGGTACAGAGAGGATTGAGAAGCTTTCCCCTCTCAGTCTCTCATTGTCTCAGCTTCAGAATGCAACAGTAGCAAAGCATCCCCTGCTCTCTCTCTGGGCAAACATGAAGCTCATCAGTCGATTCATTAAGTGGAGAGGAAAATATCATTTTGACTCCCCAAAAAGTCATGAAAAATCACGAAAACAAAGACAAAGCTGTGTGTGTGTGTGTGTGTGTGTGTGTGTGTGTGTGTGTGTGTGTGTGTGTCGAGGGGTATTTTGAGGCATGAACAGCATCAAACCATTTCTTCCTTGCTCTGTTTCCCTCTGTCAGACAGACAACATGACTTATGACACAACAACACAGACATGTTACCCCTGAGTACAGACAGGATCTGTAACAGCAGTGTATTCCTCATCCATCAAATTAATGGACACAAAGAAAAAGAGATAAACCAACAAGTCATTGCTGAAAATAATACGTCAAAACAAAACACTTTACTCTCTTCTTTATTTCCTCAAGGCCAATGTTGTGAAAAGTGCCAAGCTAGAGAAAGACTATCATTTTGTCCCCCAAATGTATAAAATGGATGAAGTTTATCACATATAACTTACATGATCATAAGTTTGTGCCCCGTGATACATTTGAACGACCAGTTTTTGTTACATTACACCCTCGTATGCAATAGTGAACATTCTCACTCAACCACTAACAACGAAGCCAATTTATCAACCTGTTTCAGTCATGTATTTTCATGAGCCCGATATGACAGCGTTGAAAGTCCAAACCAAGGTTACATGAAACATATGTTACATATTTCACATCTGACTTTGTTCTAATGTCATTACATGGCTATTAACTATCATCTGAGGTTAGAGAGATGCAGGCTAGTTTATTGGAGCAGGCCAGAACATCAAGGGTAAAACCCAGCATGAGTTCAAAATGACACCCTATTCCCTATATAGTATACTAGTCCTATGGGCCTTGGTCAAAAGTAGTGCACTACATAGGGAATAGGATGCCATTTGGGACATAACCCCAGCCAAAAATCCGTTCTCTTGAGACTGACAGTGTTCCTGTCTGGATAAACCCCCCTATGTGACAGACCTCTGCTCTGGGCTTTTGGACTTTCTGTTGTGTTTGTCTCCACTTTCTACTGAACCTCCTAACATCACAACCACACACACACACCCTTCCATCACACTCCATTATAACAACATCGCCTCTTCCACACCGTGGAACACAATCCTGTCCTATGATACTGGGCCTTGATAGAAATGAGAGACAGCTAGAGCTGCCCGAGCCAAAGAGCCAGAGCCCGGGAGAGTCATGATGGGATAGGTTTCACGTTCTCATTCTGTATCAATCCAATACCAATGAAGCCCTTCTCCCTGGCTGTCTACACAGTTTCCTCTGAATGTCATGGCACTCAGAGTCACGCACGCCACACTGAAATGTCATTCTACCTTTTTCATTAGTTCACTTTCTCTCGTTCGTTGTAGATCAGGGATGTCAAATTCAGTTTGTCCCAGGGGTTGCATTTGGTCTTCAACAAAGTCCGGAGGACAGCACTGAAAATGTGTTATATTTCTTTGCTTTCTTCCTCTATCTATCGTTTTTTGGCATTTCTGATGCTCCCTGACTGTCTAGCTTTCATTTAACTGATTATTAGGTAGCTGGCCACAGTCAAGAAACTTATGAATGTACATCCATTACAATTTCTACACAGTTTCAATTTAGTTTTAGTCATTGATTATATTGAGTTTGTCCCCCCTCCCCCCAAAAATTTTTTTTCCAAAGATTTCATTTTTTATTTTACTTAAACCATCCATGGGCTAGATTGTACCCCCTCGCGGGCCAAAAGTTTGACATCCCTGTTCTAAATTTAAAGCTATTTTTTACTAGCTAAATAACCCACAAACCTGGTCTCAGAGCAATCTGTATTATTCTGTACGGAAATCCATTTAGTATGATATGTTACGTTTTGTATGGTGTGTAGTAATTTGTGGTTATCCATCACCCATTTGTACGAATTACAAATCGGATTACATGTTACGAATTTGCTAAATTTACAATATGTTATGAATTTGCAAAACGTACAATATCTTACGAATTTGCTAAACGCATGATATGTTACGAATTCTAGCTAGGCAGCTATTGTTACCTAGCTCGCTAAGTTTGGGAGTTAGTTTAAAGGGTTAAGGTTAGCTAAAATGCTAAAGTTGTCAGGGATGAGATTCGAACACACAACCTTTGGGTTGCTAGACATTTTTGTTATACCATCTGTCTTATGTAACCATACCAAACGTAACATATCGTACTAAATGTCTCGGATTTACTTACAGAATAACACAAAAAGCCCTGAGACCGGGTTGCACCCACTGACTGCTTTGTCAGCCTGCAAGGAGCTTTACCTATGAAACAGCCTACAAGGCAGAATCCTGATTTATCAGACTCTGAGGCTGCTAACGAATCTGATCAAGCTCTGAGGCTGAAATTGAATCTGATCAGCCTGTCGGGAGTTGAGCTGACTCGCTGTAAATGTAAACATTATCACAAAAACATGAAGTGCCACTTATAATTATACACATATCAGTTATGCAAGCTAACAGGCAGCATAGATAACAAGATAGCATACTAGCTAGCTCACAAGACTAGCCAAGTTAGCTGTGTTGTTCCTTGCATGTGATTGGCTGTAGTCTTGGGGAGGGGGCACGCAACCTGGGAAACAGAGCTCCCAGTCAGGCATCGTTCAGTGCTTAAATGCCCCACGAGCGCATTGCGATCACAGGGCCTCTTGATGAGGTGGTTATCGTACATTTGAACAAATGAATGGATACTTTTAATTATCTTGTGATCTCGACAAAACAACTTTTGCTATGTTGTGATCATGAAATAAATAATAATCTTTTTTTTATTCGTATGTCCTCTCTGGACTTCCGTAGATTTAACAGTTTCACAGTGGCTGAAGGACAGAGCTGCACAGACAGTCGGTTACTAGTCTAGGTGTTATTGTCCTCCACAATAGAATCGGGGACAGGACTGTGGATTGGTTTCCGTCCGTTTGTTCATACGTAGTCACACGCAATATCTTAGACTGCACTGGCCCGATTTTGATGAAACTTGTGTGAATGATGCATAATTTCCTAGAGATACAGCATTTACTAAATGACACTGATTGGCACAAGGTGGGAGCTATAGTAACTAACTGAAATGTGTGAGTCCCACCAGAGAGGAATATGGTGAAGCGAGAGGAACATCTGTCTTCTCCAGTCTCTTTAGCTAACGTTCCACTCCTTACCGTTTCTTGTCATTGCCTTTGAAACATGACATGGACAACAGAGAGTGGATTAGCTAAAGAGACTGGTACCCAGGCTAACTGACTTCCATTTTTAATATGATTAGTTTTCATTGTTAGAGCGACCATTGAGTATCTGGTCAATATAATGGATAATCTGAAATTTGTTTGTCACATGCGATATCTCAATTGGCCCAAGCCAAGTGGTGGAGTAGGGGCCTGAGGGCACACAGTCTGTGAATGTATTGTAATGTTTTTTTTTAAAATTATATAAACTGGACCCCAGGAAGAGTAGCTGCTGCCTTGGCATGTCTTGTGGGCTATCCATAATAAATACAAATATCAGTTAACAATTTTTTGATTGGTAAGTTATTCTAGCCAGCTATCTAAATGTGTAGTAATCATGCTCGAATACCGAAAGGGCCTGCAGGGCGTGTGCCCAGAGGCCCTGACCTCCAGGGATGTCCCACTGAAGTCACTCTCACTCCGATATCATTAACGTGGCATAAGTCTTGGGGCGCTTTATCATTTGTGGGGGACGACATGTTTACTGTTGCCTTGTTATCACTATGTGTTCAGATCTCTTCTTCTCTAGCTCTTCCTAAAGTTGACCACAGCGGTTGTGCCCAGTATCATCCTCCAAGCATCCCACTGTTTCCTCTTTAATTTTCTCTTCGGGTCCCCATTAGGACAGCCAGTCTTTCTGGGGTCCTTTGTCATCTCACATTAAGGCAGTCCATTGCTCCAGGGTTGAGGCATGTTCAGGGCCGGCCCTAGCCTTTTGGGGGCCCTAAGCGAGATTTTACCATGGGGAGTAGAGAAAATGTAACGGTTTGAAAGCAAGCTTTCTGCAAGTCTAATGATATCGGAGTGAGAGTGACTTCAGTGGGACATCCCTGGAGGTCAGGGCCTCTGGGCACACGCCCTGCAGGCCCTTTCGGTATTCGAGCATGATTACTACACGTTTAGATAGCTGGCTAGAATAACTTACCAATCAAAAAATTGTTAGCTGATATTTGTCTTTATTATGGATAGCCCACAAGACATGCCAAGGCAGCAGCTACTCTTCCTGGGGTCCAGTTTATATAATACAAAAAAAAACCATTACAATACATTCACAGACTGTGTGCCCTCAGGCCCCTACTCCACCACTACCACATATATACAGTACAAAATCCATGTGTACGTGTGTGTATAGTGCGTATGCTATTTTGAGTGTGTGTATGCATGTGTCTGTGCCTATGCTTGTGCTGCTTCACAGTCCCTGTTGTTCCATAAGGTGTTTTTTAATCTTTTTTTTTTTTTCAAATCTAATTTTACTACCATCAGTTACTTGATGTGGAATAGAGTTCCATGTAGTCATGACTCTATTTAGTACTGAGCGCCTTCCATAGTCTGTTCTGGACTTGGGGACTGTGAAGAGACCTCTTGCGGGTTATGCATGGGTGTGACATGACAACAACAACAAAAGTATTTGGCCCCCTAGCAGCTGGGGGCCCCAAACGACCACTTATATCACTTATGCCTGGAGCCGGCCCTGATGTTAAAGGCTACATGAGTGGGGTTATGGCATGTTATAGGGAGGTCTTCCATATCATTAAACTGATGTACTAAAACAACAGAGTCTCTTAATGGGGAAATTCTCATTAATACATTGCATGCTTGTGTTATATGATCCTTGCAATAATGATCGTACTGTATAACAGTGTTGTAAGATGTTCTTAATGAACGAGAGAGATTAAATCATATAGAGTAGAACTTATAGCGGCATAAAAATACAAATTCCAATGTAATAAAACAAAGCCCCCTGATGAAAAATGAATCGTAATCTAATTAAACAACTGTGTGTCTAATCCTTTTTGTTGTTGTTGGTTCATACCATTTTGTCACACTATGAACAAAGAAATGACACATGGGTAAATCATCTGCTGAAGGCATATCATTGTGGTGATCCAGGGACTTATTGTGAACTATTTTCTTTCCCCTGGGGTGATAAGTTTGCAAACAGAGCATCCACACACTGCTTTACTCTGAGCATGCATTGTTTCATGGGTGAGGGACTACACCGTGTCTACGTCCGAAATGACATCCTATTCCCTACATCATAGCCATGTTTAACCAGGATTCAATAGGTTATGGTCAAACGTAGTGCACTTTGCAGGGAATAAGGTGCCATTTGGGACTATGAAAAGTCATCATGATCACCCGGGGAGGCTCATATTGGTTCCCATCCTCTACTGCTGGGCCTGTGAAGTCATTCAGGAGCCAAAATCTGTGCTGCTTCTGCTCTGCCACGTGTCAAGAGGGTGAAACAGGCGGGAGAGTGGCTCTTGTCATCTGGTCGCTAGGCAGCTGAGGGCACGGCAGCCTGGCAGGGCACCCGCAACCTTCACGTGATCAGATGGGGGGGATGGAGGATTTAGGCTGGGCTACACTGCTACACTTGCTGTGCTCCAGCTGGGAGACAGCGAAGTTAGCCTACAACCTAATGAAAATAATTATCAACAATCAAGCATTCATCTCAACGAGGCCTCCTTCACTCAGACACTTGTCATCAAGGATAACCTCAACCTGCTTTTGGAAATGATTATTTTACATGACAAATTTCAGTTAGACTGTATAGTACTCCCTCCCTCCGTACTCTCATTTGGAGGTTGAAGGGATTAAGGGCGCTGGAGGCCCAGTGTAGGTGATTAAAACAGATTGAGATGACTGACTGGGGATGTTGGTGGTGGTGGATGGTAGCGCTGCATAATGCATCATTGCGAAGTGGAGTGTTAGCAGCAGCAGCTCAGTGACTAGCTACTGTAGATGTACAGCATGGCTGTCGGTGGAAGCAGTGTGTTTGTCCCAAATGGCACCCTATTCCTTACATAGTGCATGGGCCCTGTTCAAAGGTAATGCACTATATAGGGAATAGGGTGCCATTTGGGATGCAGACTCAGAGTGGAGTTCCAAGAGGCATTTGTCTCGATGCGCTGGGCCTGTTGCCATGGCAGCAGTGGGGCACTCATTATCAAATATTACCCTTGGCCAGGCCGCGAGAGACAAAAGACAGAGAAAGCAGGGCAGATGAACTACTGTATGTGATATACACTGAGTATACAAAATGTTAGGAATACCTGCTCTTTCCATGACATAGACTGACCAGCTGAATCCAGGTGAAAGCTATGATCCCTTATTGTTGTCACCTGTTAAATCCACTTCAATCAGTGTAGAATATGAATGGGAGGAGATGGGTTAAGGAAGGATTTTTAAGCCTTGAGGCGATTGAGACATGGGTTGTGTATGTAGGCCATTCAGAGGGTGAATGGGCAAGAGAAAATATTTAAGTGCCTTTGAAAGGGGTATGCTAGTAGGTGCCAAGAACTGCAATGTTTCTAGGTTTTTCACGCTCAACAGTTTCCTGTGTGTATCAAGAATGGTCCACCACCCAAAAGATATCCAGCCAACTTGGCACAACTGTGGGAAGCATTGGATTCAACATGGGCCAGCATCCCTGTGGAACGCTTTCACACCTTAGAGTCCATGCTCTGACGAATTGTGACTGTTCTGTGGGAAAAGGGGGTGCAACTCAATATTAGGAAGGTGTTCACAATGTTTTGTACGTTCAGTGTATTTATATCAGCTTTTTGTTTCTGTACTCAGGAGGACAATACTCAGGAGGACAGGACTGTACATTAGTGAAGTTAGACTCCTGTGTGAGTGTCCCAGTACACTGAGGACTGAAAAACAGTTAAACATATCGGACCTGCTCTTATTAACCAAACAGTATTCAGATATTACACCTTCTGCAGACTGGTGTTTTTTAGGCCAAACTTGATTCCATGGTTCAGTAGCTGAAACAACACCAGAGAGAAAGGCCTCTTAGCCTACTGTACATTCCAAAAGGCATCCCATTACTTTCATAGTGTCTATGTTTGTGCAATATACTGTATAGAGAATAGGGTGCCATTTGGGACACAGGCATATAGTTGGTTCTTTCACTATGTCTTCAGTAGCTGAAACGAAACACATTAAAGACGAGGAATGCTGTCATCAATCACAATTCACCAGCGCTAGACATTGGACTGTTGCCTTGTGAGTCTGTACCAGACCTCAGCTTGCTTTCTCTGCACTCAATCAAGAATCTGTTGACTCCCATAATCCAAGTCATCCCACAAGGATGCAGTGCCAGCCTTTGATGGTATCAATTATAAGGTCAGAAAAAAAGAGCAGAAGACGCTGGCTAATTTATATGGCTGTTTGGAAGAACAGAGTCAGAGTCTGTGGTCATTAGTCCACTGTCAACGAGTTCAGAGCACCAGGGGATTTGGCTAGTGTTGTGTGTCACTGTTTAGTCTTTTCAAAACAACACAGCCACTCTCTAGTTGGTGCTACTGGCATTTTCTCACTGGAGTAAGATAAAACAGGCAACTTTGGAGTAAGAGAAGTCTGGGCTTATGCTGTGTAGCTTACTGAACTCTGCAGAGGGGTCTCTTGAAAGTAACACATTTTTTTATAGCCCAAACCTTCCACCAATCTGTTCATTTGAGAATGTGCTGCTACTAAGATTCATTTAAGAACTTGCTACTGCTACATAACACTGGTCTCATGTCATCAATATTGAGTGCCTGGTCATTTGAAAGTATAACGATACTTACTATATGTTGAGATAGGACCATATTCCCTATATAGTGCACAACTTTTGACCAGGGCCCATAGAGCTCTGTTAAAAAATTGTGAACTAAATAACGAATAGGATGCCATTTGGGACGCAAAAAATGACAGTATGCCCATATACATGGTTACATCACACAGGTAGTGGAGTTCACCATGGTTCCCATCCTCATTGTTTCACAGCCAACTTTTTCAAATCCAACACTTCCTCAGTTTTTTTTTTATTGGAACAGGAAAAGGCCTGGATGCTTTGAGATGAAAAACATGCATCCACTGCTTATCAGGTCTGGTGAGAAGCAAGGATACGGAAAAATCTTCTCAGTAGCAGGAAGCGTTGCAGACAGTGCTACTAAGAAAAGGGTCAAAATGGTTGACAAAAAAACTGCTTATATAGATCAAGAGAACAATTCTTATTTATGGCTGCCAAGGCCACTTGAACCCTGTTTGATAGCTGAATTGGCTGTGGACGAATGGCCTTTCATACGAGAGGCTGTGGAAACCAGATAGAACTCTCAGGGCCTGGTATACAGTAAGAGGAGGAAAAGGGTTTGAAAATAAGAAGAAAACAGGAAGTGGCCTATAGAGTCTTGAGAAATAGAAAACCGATAGAGAAATCTCAGGACCTGGTATGAAATAAAGATCAAATGAAGTAGTGCTCAAAAAGAAAGGGGGGAAAGGAGGAATGGCATTCTTGTAAGAAAAACTAAAGAAAAACAAGCAGGTTGGGAGTGGTCTAGATTGGAGTCTACCATAGAGTCAGCAATTAAGTCTGCCGATGGGTGGGACAGGAGAGGGGTTAGGATCCATCCCAGTTCTGATGTCACACTGGGCTCACAATATGTTCCAACTGCACAGGAAGCTGTTGCTGGAGGGCTCCCGGGACATAAGCCAATCAGTGATAGAATCATCTTATATGACAGACAGATGCGGTCTCCATATTAGAACATATTCAGTCTCAGCAATCAGTGAGACTGAGGCTGTCCTAATTTGGACCCCATAGCCACGGTTGTCTTGGCTCTGATGTTTTAGGAGATAGACATCTAATTTAGAATTTTGAATCCATATATATTGTTTAACTGCTTCTAAGAGTTAAATATTAGGCCATACAGGATTTATAACGAACAGATAAAATATTTATTGAAAAACTGGTTTAAATTCAAAACAGGTTTTTGCTAATGATACAATTTAGGCATATAAAATGAGCCTACATGACATTAGTAAGGCTACTCCTGTGATAAGGCCGTTTCTGCAGTGGGCTACTCAGACAGTTGTGAGAGGCTGTTGAGGGTCCAATGGAAACAGTGAGATATGGCTAGCTGCTGGTCTGTTTAATACTGCAGCTTGACACAGTGACAGTTTCCTGAACTGGCAGGATGATAACATTGTCGCTAACAGCGTGAAAGCTTCCTTCTTAAAGACCGCCTTGCTATGCAACTCTTTCAGTGTTATTTAACATCAAGCTAAAAATATGCCCAGAATGTATGTTGTCTGAAATGTAGATTTTAGAGGCAATATGGCCTTTGAGAGTCAAACAATGGCCTAAACATAGTTCAGGGTCAAACCCCTAGAAAAAAACAAAGCACCCCAATGACCTTTCAACACTCTAGTATCAATTTCCTTATTTTCCTTAGCATTCATGAACTCACAAAGGTTACCTTAAGAAAACACACTGAGGAGAAAACACAAACTGCTGGACTGTTGGACTACCCCAAAACCACCACCGTTTCTAAAGCAAACAAGAGCAATAATGAAACAATCACAGCATCTGAAAGTGAAACGTACTAACTTCACTATGTTCTCTCGCTAGCTCCCAGCTCCTAGCTCCTTCTGGATCTGCATATTACGGTCCAAAGTTAAACCAAGCCAGCCAATCATTTCACAGCTGAGACATCTCTCCATCTGCAGTAGTCCCATTTCCCAGCCTGGGCACATCACACAGACGGCTGATTGTGAAAGATGATGCACTCACACTGACTCCGTTAACAGGTTCTCCAAAGCCCACATGCTTAAGCCTATAATTTAATTGCAGTGCCATTCCAGAGATACGGTAATGGAGTGTGCCAGTACCTCCTTGTCTTGCATGTAGCATGGGAATGTCTGCTGCTCAGGGCTCGTATTCATAGAATACATCTAGGATCAGGTCACTCCTGTCCATGTAATGTTAATCATAATAATCTAAAAGGGAAAACTGATCCCAAGTCAGCACTCCTACTCTGAGTTGGAGTATGAGCGGCAGATGTACGGGACGGTAGTCATTTAGACAGGTTACCTTGGAGTTCTTGGGCACAGGGATTATGGTGGTCTACTAGAAACATGTAGGTTCACACTGTCAATTCCCACCTGGACTAGATGAACACCTACAGTGCTTTCAGAAAGTATTCACACCCCTTGACTTGTTGTTGTGGTACAGCCTGAATTTAAAACTGATTACATTGAGACGTGTCACTGGCCTACACACAATACCCCATCATATCACAGTGAAATTGTGTTTTTAGACATTTTTATAGGTAGTGGGTGTTGGCTCCCACTTCAGAGCCTGGCGAATGTCCACATAAACGTCCCAGACCACAGGGGCTACAACTCGAGAGGAAGGGACTATGGGTGCATTCAGGATCCTCTCCAGAATCGTAGAGATTGGACAGGCCATCGGCTTTGGTGCTATTTGAAACTGGGCTGGGTCAGCGTGGAGTCAAATCTCGTAAAGAAAAGGGCCCACCTTGCTTGGCACGGATTCAGCCTCCTCGCAGTCCGTATGTTCTCCAGGTTCCGATGGTTGGTGAGGATGATGAATGTGTCCTTGGCGCCCTCCAGCCAGTGTCGCCACTCTTCTAATGCCAACATCACCGGCAGGAGCTCTCGATCACCGACGCCGTAATTCCTCTCTGCAGAGGACAGCTTCTTAGAGTAATACGCACATGGATACAATTTTTGTGGATTTCCTTGTCGTTGAGACAGAACTGCCCCCACATCTGAAGCGTCCACCTCCACCACAAAGGGTATTGTGGGATCTCATTATTTGAGCAACAGAGCGGAGGTGAAATGTCCCTTCAGTAGGCGGAAGGCAAGAGGAAAGAGGTGAGAGGAGCAGCGGTAGAGCTCAAGTTCCTGATGAAACGGCGGTAGAAGTTGGCAAACCCCAAAAACCATTGCAACCCCTTTATGGTGGTTGGGACTGGCCATGACCTGACGGCATCTACCTTCTTGACGTCCATCTTCACTCCTTGCAGGCTGATTTGGTAACCTAGAAAGGAGACAGACTCCTAATGAAACTGGCACTTCTCTGCCTTGACAAACCTTTGGTTAGCCAGGAGGCATTCCAGAACTACTCGGACGTGAGCGATGTGATCCTCCAAGGTTGCGAGTACACCAGGATGTTGTCGATATAAACGACCACCTGGTGTCCGAGTATGTCCCGGAACACCTCGTTAATGAATGCCTGGAACACTGACGGAGCATTGGCTAAGCCAAATGGCATCAGTTAAAAGCTGTCTTTCATTCATTTTGGTCCAATTTAGTAAAAGAACCGGGCCCCGCGGAGGTGTTCGATGGCTGCCGGCACCAACGTGAGAGGGTAAAGGTATTTGGTGGTGATCTCATTAAGTCCTCTGTAATCAATACACAGGCGTAACCCTCCATCCTTCTTGACATAGGAGAGGTGGGACGTGCGGATGAAACCTTGTTGGAGTGTCTCATGGATGTACTCCTTCATGTCCTTGGTTTCAGCCACCGACAGAGGGTAGATGCGTCTGCGCAGGCGCACAGATCCTGGGATCCCTCTGGGATGTTGGGCTGAAGGGCAACCACAGGAATTTCAACCAACATAGAACCACAGGGGACGGGAAAGCAGGTCCTCCGGCATTCGGGTGTCCAGTCCGTAATTTCATCCCTGAATCAGAAATGCCCTAAACTAAACTGTTTTTCTGGTTTGTCCTCTCTCGAAGTTATGGCGAAGGTGACCACAGATGTTGTCTAGAATGGAAGGGATAATTTGACAAAGAACAGTGTGGTCAAATTGAAGTAATGGCTACAATGGCATGCAATATGGTCCTTGACCATATTGTCTGAGCCAGCAAACTGTACACAGCATCCAGTCAAAGCTATCAACTGCCTTTTCTCTCAGGAGTGCAACATGAGTCCACATGGAGTGAGCATGGAGAGAGATCCTGTCTAAACTTCTCTCATGCTGCTGGTGTACTGGTAGGAAAATGGACAAGACGTAATGGACTGGAAAGGACGTTGCGGCTCAGGTGAGAGGCATTATCAAGGGCCATCCACTTTGAGCATGTGCCATTGAGAGGACGAACTCAAACACTATCTGAAGAAGAACATGAAGAAACTCCAGAATGATGAGTGCTGGAAGGGAGGAGGGTGGTCAACTGTGCCCGTAATTTATTTAGGCATGTCCAAAATGGTTTATTTGGGGTATCAGGTTGATTGTGGAGGTCTGAACCCTGCAAAACGTATAGTAATTTAGACTAAGAATGGATTGAGATACCAACCTGTCATTACCACAAATGGGGCCGTGATGAGACATTTTTTTATTTTAAAAAAATGTATTGAACCTTTATTTAACAAATTCTTATTTACAATGTCGGCCTACCCCGGCCAAACCCTAACCCAGACAACGCTGGGCCAATTCTGTGCCACCCAATGGGACTCCCAATCACGGCCGGTTGTGATACAGCCTGGAACTGAACCAAATACAACTTCTCTGTATATACGAGAACTAACGGGACTGCCCCGGGTAGAGCTCCTGATTGACATGTGTACTTGATGCATTGAGTTGGTTGGAACTTCTGCAGCGCGCTGATAATAAAGAATGATTCATTTAAGATTGCCTTTGAGGGTCCCAGTGTAGAATTTCCACTACACCAGTTACGGAGTTTAATAGCTGTGATAAGAGAAAACTGAAAATGGATCACGACAGTGGTAGGCCTGATCAAGACAATGATGAGATAGTGTGGTGCCAAGTCAACAACTTCTCCCTCATCGTCAGCAAGGAAAAGTATCTGATCGTGGACTACAGGAAATTAAGGGATGAGCACATCCCCATCTACATCGATGGGGCTATAGTGGAGCGGGTCGAGAGCTTCATGTTCCTCGGTGTCCACATCACCAATGATTTAACATGGTCCACACACACAAACACAGTCGTGAAGAGGGCACGACAATGCCTCTTCCCCCTCAGGACGCTGAAAAGATTTGACATGAGCCCTCAGATCCTCAAATAGTTTTACAGCTGCACCATTGAGAGCATCTTGACTGGTTGCATCACCGCTTGGTATGGCAACTGCTTGGCATACAACCGCAAGGTGCTATAGAGGGTAGAGCATATGGCCCAGCACATCACTGGGGCAGAGCTCCCTGCCTGCCATCCAAGACCTCTATACCAGCCGGTGTCAGAGGAAGGCACTAAAAATTGGCAAAGACTCCAGCCATCCAAGTCATAGACTGTTCTCTCTGCTACTGCATGGCAAGGCGGTACCGATGCATTAAGTCTGGAACCAACAGGACCCAGAACAGCTTCTACCTCCAAGCCATAAAACTGCTAAACAGTTAACCAAATAGCTACCCGGACTATCTGCATTGAACCTATTTGCACTAACTCTTTTGACTCCTGACATATTCTGCTGCTACTGTTTGTTATCTATCCTGTTGCCTAGTCACTTTACCCTTACCTATATGTGCATATTACCTCAATTACCTCATACCCCTGCACGTCGACTCGGTACTGGTACCCCATGTATATAGGCAGGTTATCGTTACTCATTGTGTAGTTATTATCTTCGTGTTGTAATATTTTGTATACATTTTTTTAATGTTTCTCTCTGCATTGTTGGGAACGGCCTGTAAGTAAGCATTTCACTGTTAGTCTACACCTGTTGTTTACAACGCATGTGACAAATAACATTTGATTTGAACCCACTTGCTGGGAACTGTAATGTGGCTCATATAGCAAGGATCTCTACAATATACAAGACTGTCACGGAGAAAAGATCTCTATCAATTCATATGTCAGGCTTGCTTTCAAATCCCAAGCCTCTGTGTTTAATCCAGTTATTTTACAAAGATGCAGGCATGGCAAAATGCAATCTCGGGAAAATGACTGAAATGGGCCCATGAGTGGACATCAAGCCACTACAGTGCTAATCGTCGCCACATAAACACCAGAACATTTCCACTAAGAGCTCATGCCTACTCACCTGACTACACACTATGGTCCCATCCCAAATGGCACCCTATTCCCTATAGGATCCGGTCAAAAGTAGTGCACTATAAAAGGAACAGGGTGCTATTTGGAACTCCGTCAGAATGCATCTCAGGGTATAATTGGGAAAGTATACTTTTTCACAATGGAACCAGGAAAATAAAGATCCAGTAACAAGCTATAAAGCACATAAGCATGTGTACATGATATGGACATCAACATTACTTTCAAAATGATCTTGATCCTGATCTGAAAACATGTAGCTACCCTTCATGGATTATTTTTGTCTAATAAACCTGATGTAAAAGTCTCTTTTCTCATTCAGTGGTCATGTGTACAGCTTGATGAGCAGTTTATAATCTTGGCCTGATATTCAAGCTTGACTGAGGAGCTGTTAGCAGGCTGTGAAACCCTCTGTAATGAGGGCGAAGGACGTTAGGCTGTTTAGCACGTCGCATAAACCTTCATTGTTGGGGCTTCCGTACAGCGCGCGGGTAAGGAAGCCATTGCTTATTGAATTCATTATTCTATCTAATGGTTGGGGGAACAAACATGTCCGTCATAAAAGCTTAAACAAAATGATGCCTGTTATCCCATTTTGGCAGCGCCGTGGGTAACACAAGAAGACATAAGGGTAGCAACAGGGGGGAGAGAAGGGTGTAGACCCCCGATGAGTCCGATGTTCTGTCGACATAAATTACAATTATTTCCGGCTGGATCGTTTTGGAGTGCCACTTAGCATCAGTCTGTCCAAATGGCACGCAAATGGCCACCTGAAATGGCTTGCGTCCCAAATTGCACCCTTTTCCCTACATAGTCCACGACTTTTGACCAGGGCCCATTACACTATGTAGGGAATGGGGTGTTATTTGGGACACAGCCTGGTCCCGGAACTGACTGGAAGTGATGGACAAGCATCACTAGTTCTTATAATAAGCCTCCAGTTTTCTTACATCCCTGTTAGGTTAACTAACTCTGTGGGGAACTCATCTGAATGATAAATAGTGTTCTTTGGTATCTAATCAATGACCCAGATCCACATCTTCAATTGGAAGGAGTCACATGTAGGCAGTCATACAGGAATGAAACATGAAACATGCAGGACTTGTGGCATGGATTTAGCATAAAACCACCATCACTTGAAAGTAATGATAAAAATAGTTGGACCAACAGTCAGACCAACAGAATTAAGAGGTAAAATACTCATGTTTACAACAGGATTAGTCCCTAGGATTTGTAAGAGTAAAAGGAAACAGAGCACTATGCTATGATAATGTCATGTGCACAGAAGGAGAACATAGAGCCACTCTTACCTTGATACAAGTAATTAAACACTCACTTTATTCCAGGCATTAAGAGAGGCCACAGCACGACACATTTGCATAATCTGTTGAAGCATTGCAATGCAGTATGGACATCAGCTCATGGCAATTTCAAATACAAAGGAACAAATTCCTCAGCGCTACACGTTTATTTAATGAACACAAAAAACAAGGGAAGCTATGTCTGAATCGAGTTATATCACTGCAGTCTTTTGGTGGCTGAAGAATCTAAAGAGAAAAGGTTCCTTGAGTATCCTTCATGGGTTCTTCAAATTGAAACTGCGGGGGAACCCCAATAAGTTCTTCAAATAACCCATTTTAATGGATCCTCAAATAACCTTTTGAAGAACCTTTTTGTGGTTCATTTTTTAAACCCCCCCCCCGCCAATATTGTTATCATGAAAAGTAATAATATGCATAACAATAACAAAAATAACACAATATTTTAGTTCTCAGTGTTTAGTATTATTTTAGTGGCAAAGCAGAATAAGATCATGTAAATATGAGGTAAACACCCCGTAGAGCCCAATGGGTATATCCTCTGGCGTGTTGATGTTATTGTGTTGATGTTCTCCGTATCCATAGCCAGAATGATTTTACAGTGCATGGTGATCAAACAGGTTTCCTGCCTACATGTGACTTCTTCCAATTGAAGATGTGGATCTGGGTCATTGATTATAGATACCAAAGAACACAGAGGTGTAGGGAGGTGTAGGGAGGGTGACTCAACTCCAGCCACTTTAATAATGGGAATTGATGGGAAATGATGTAAATATATCACTAGCCACTTTAAACAATGCTACCTTTTATAATGTTACTTACCCTACATTATTCATCTCATATGCATACGTATATACTGTACTCTATATCATCGACTGCATCCTTATGTAATACATGTATCACTAGCCACTTTAACTATGCCACTTTGTTTACATACTCATCTCATATGTATATACTGTACTCGATATCATCTACTGTATCTTGCCTATGCTGCTCTGTACCATCACTCATTCATATATCCTTATGTACATATTCCTTATCCCCTTACACTTGTGTGTATAAGACAGTAGTTTTTTTGGGGGGGGGAATTGTTAGTTAGATTACTTGTTCGTTATTACTGCATTGTCGGAACTAGAAGCACAAGCATTTCGCTACACTCGCATTAACATCTGCTAACCATGTGTATGTGACAAATACAATTTGATTTGATTTGATTTGTGAACCCCCCAAAAATAGTAATTATACAGATGGTTAACAAAACATGCACACGACAGTATTCATACCTTGGTTTTGTGGTGAATGTGAATGAATAAAACTGTTTTGATAATGGTTTTCATACACATACCTTGTCCATAATGTAGAGGCCTATGGGACATACCTTTGTATTCCTCCTCATCTGTATACCTACAGACACAGACACAAAAGTGAGCAGTTCAGTCATCTGCACCCAATACTGTTAGCCTTCAACACGTTCTTATAGCCTACATAGCCTTACCTCTTTGTTTATTGTTAACCATTGAATTGTGTCCATGTTCTATTTTAGAAAGATTTGCACAAATCTGAAAAGATAGATCGTATCATCATAAAACAATATACATTTAGACCATACAAGGGGACAAAACTTACCTTAAATTAAAGAGATCTTTGCATTATTCTGTTAAGTGCCTGCACCTGCTGTCCTTTCAAATGCAAATACAAATGTTTCAGTTGGGCAGTTAGGTTCCTGCCAGAACCTGCACCAACTAAGAAGGTTCCTCTATGAACCCCACCTCTAATGGGGTTTTTGGAAGAACCTTTTGGGGGCCATTTTCAAAGAACTTTGAGGATTTTAGAAGAACACTTGTTGAACCCATACTTTTTGAGTGTAGGTCACAGTTGAAATTGACTTTGTGGAAAAGACAATGGCGATACAGTCAGTGTGAGCTCATTGCAGAGTGGCCCTTTGACCATAGCCACTACTCGTCATGTGCTAATGGGTGCCAATGCAAGAGACATTTGATCTGCAACCAGCTAAATGGTCCATGTCTCACACACTATTGACTGGCCAACATGGGAGATGGAGATGTGTGTCAATGGGGCAGTGTTCCCATGGTAGATGGGGTTGGGGTGGAGGGACATGTATATCTTCCCAATGCACATGCATTTCCCCCACACGGCCAACACAGGGCGATTAATGATTGCCCCCAGGGCATGCAAACGTAGAGTAAAAGCAGGTTGGATGACAAATTCTAACCTGCTTGTCAGTCATCATTCATAACATTACCTGATGTTGAAGTTCATGACTGTGTGAACAAGAGTCCCAGTACTTCTTGATTGGTTTAAATCAGCTTAGAAACCAGGCATTACACTGTGGCTACACTCACTCACCCAGCCAGGGATTCATGTGGCAATTTCATTAGTCAGCTAATGTTCTGGCTTGGTGTGTTTCCATATGGAACCATCTGAAAGAAGCCCTTGGTTTTGTTTTCTGGGGGAAAATGAGCAGCTTGTCTTCTGAGTTAGCGTTGAGCTAATTTAGACCTCCACGCCTTTTCATAAACAATAGGAGCGATTGTTTACTTCGATTCAACTCCTCCTTGTTGTCATGCCAACTGCTGGGTTTCATCCGAGTCAGCCTTTGTGTTGTGAAGCGTTGGGGAATATGCTTCTTGAAAAGTAAAGGTGGAAACTGCAGCTTCAAACAGTGTACCTCCGTGTCTGCTGGTGTGTGATGGGTTTGAACTACAAAAACCAGGTAACAGATTGCACATCACAGAGTTGACGTTCAGACTGGGTGTGTGGTGCCTTCATCTTTCACACATTCAGGATGCTCGGCTCTAAAGCGTTCCTCACCGGAGGACTCACACATTTATCTTCTGCAAGAGACAAAAAGGCCGTGTTGAAGTTGTTGTTTATCTGCCTCCGAGGCAGTACTTTCACTTTGTCGTTACTGTACATAACGTTGTTTTTTGTTTGACATGATTTGACCTGGTGTCATTTACTCTAAGAGGGACTTCCATGCAGCGAGTCAGTGGGGGTAGACGGATTGATACTCGAACGAGACACAACGTGTTCTATTTAAGTATGTCTGTCTTTATCATCCCCTTGAGAATACCTCCTGTGTAATCTATCACAGACGTGTTCATTAGTCAGTGTGCACGGAACGTTCAGAAGACATCTCTCACCTGGGAAATGGTATTAACTGCAGCATCAGTCTGCCATATGCTTGGATCAGGGGGAAGGAGAGGAGCAATTAAAACACTTTTGATCAGTATCTTTGTTCACCTCAAGGTAAACCATCCATGGGCACAGTCTTATGATGGTGTGCTGAACATGTTGTGTTACATGTCTTTTTACACAGTGCGTTATCCTTTGCCTTCTTTTTTTTTACACCCAGAGAGAGTAAATGTCAATGACTTCTTTCAATATGAATATTCCGGGCCTTGGAAAATAGCTGTTATCAACAGTTGTCATGGAAACACACATTCATGCCAGGGTAAGAAAAATAGATATATTCCGCCATTGGCGTTTAATACTTTGCATCTAGCAAATTCTGTTTAAATGTTTTCTTTTAAAACCCCCCTTTTTTCAATGTTCAACCGCACATCGAATTAGAGATTCCATCATCCCCCAACTGTGCATTCTGCTGTTTAGGAAATGAGAGAGAGGACATTAAACTGATGTTCTGTCACAGGGATCTGCCTGCACCCCCAAATAGTACCCTACTCCCTGCTACTGTAAATACAGGTAGGTCCTGGTCAAAAGTAGTGCATTAAATAGGGAATAGGGTGCAATTTGGAATGCAGACCTGATCAAATGGGCTTTGGCTGCAACAGGATTCAAATTTGTTTTTTATGCAGCGGTTGGATGGGAGTCCGTGCACAGCACCACAGGTGGGGAAGGTCCAACAGCATCCATCAGTTTCTCTATTCCAGTAAGCCATTATGTGGCCTCTGGCTTCACTTACTCCTATGTTCATGCTTAACCAGATCCAAAATGGCTTCTCTGTGTTTCAATAGAAGCACCCACTTTTCCTTCAGAGAGGGGGCTCAGGACAGGTGCATGACGCATCTCTGGGTTTGGTCCTGAGTTGAGATGGATGTAAAGGGCATCCTATAACATTTATTCAACAGCGCATTGAGGGAATCACAATGTACCTGCAACACAAAGAAGAGTAGCCGTCATACACATAATCCATTGTGCAATTTATATCTACTGTATCTATTTTGTGACCTCTCATTCTATTCACAGATTAGGCAAACCTGTAGGGACCCCTGGTTTACTTTCAGCCGTGTGCAGCACAATTCAGAACGTTTATACTGCTTGCCTCTTGCTTTTGTGGTTATTTGTTCCATAGAGAGCCTCACAAAGTAGTGTCATTAATCACAAAGTACAACTTGCCCTGAAGTTACAGATGTAGGATCTTAATTTGAGCCAGTTTGCTACTTAATGGAATTTATTTGTAGGGGTTGATATATTTTTCATAACAAATCAAGTCTGACATTTTAATGTGGAAATGTAAAAAATTTGAAGCATTTTGTAGACCTTGAATATGCTATGAGTGTCACGCCCTGACCTTAGGAGACGTTTTATTTCTCTATTTGGTTAGGTCAGGGTGTGATTTGGGGTGGGCATTCTATGTTGTCTATTTCTTTGTTTTGGCCGAGTGTGGTTCCCAATCAGAGGCAGCTGTCTATCGTTGTCTCTGATTGGGAATCATACTTAGGCAGACTTTTCCCCACCTGTGTTAGTGGGTAGTTATTTTCTGTTTAGTCTCTGTCACCTGACAGAACTGTTCGCTTTTGTTTTTATACTTTGTTCGAGTGTTTTTTGATAATAAAAAAAATCATGAACACTTTTCACGCTGCGCTTTGGTCCATTCCTTCTGACAACAGGCGTTACAATAAGTTCGCATTTCCTACCGTGCAGGAAGATTCTCAGCAACAAAATATTGATCAAATTAAGATCCGACACCTGTACTTAAAAGACTCCAATTTACAGTTTGAACACAGGGAAAGTTTGCCCAAGTTTTTTTCAGTGTAATTATTCTGTTTTTGCTAAGATGAGCGTCTTTTACTTTTACTGCAATTTAGGTTAGCTCAACACAGCATGAGCTCGTTCATTTGACATTCTCTCATAAATGTGAATATAATTTGAATGGCTTGGCTGTAATTGAGCTGCTTGGCTGTATTTGGGGTCTTCTAATACATATTATGAGAATTGATGATAGTCCCTCTGTGACGTATTGTGTTCGAGTAAAGGTGGCTCAGGGTTCCAGTAATGACATCGAGACCTTGAGCTATGACATCATACAGCATACGGTGGCCAAACACTACTGCCACACGTGCTTGTTAAGTGTTCTTGTGTGAGATCATATTGCTATTTCAGACAGAGTTTGCAACCAGTCCAAGCTGGGGGTTTTTCAATTCTAGTCTTTCATAATCATACAGCCCATGTTTGTCTAAATTCACATTGTCTGTATGCACATTCACACACTTCAAACCTGATGCCTTACAATGTAACACATCCTTACTCTTCATCAGAGATTGCTTGCCAATAATGAAAACAATTAAGTGGGACAAAATGAAGCCATCATAACTAATGATGCTGCCACTTTATCGCCTTTATATTCTACAAAGCGGTTTTGAATCCGTCGCTTTGCCACATGATCACACTGTCAGCCCATTGTTTAGGAGGGAAATGGGATATCCTCCTTTCACTGAACTGTTGTTCTGCGCTGAGACATAGACATAGGGGCTGGGCAGTGGTGGAGAGAAAAAAATATATATTGTGGGGTATTCTTTGCTTTAAATATCATTATTTTTGTTTACAATGCTAAGAATTCTGTTCTCGACTTCAGAAGTTTCACTTAATATCAATGGCACAAAAGTACCTCACTCACTAGAGGATTGTACCTGTTGTAATAACACTATGACTCTATTAAAGGTGTTTAACAAGCAGTGAACTTCATGCAGCAGTACTATGTTGCCATTTGAACATGATCCATTATTAACCTGCCTGAAAATGTTCTGTCCACTGTTCCGCGAATGTCCTGCAAAATCGTTCCTTTGTCCCACATTTGTGCTTTTTAGATGTGGTCACCCTAATTCTGCTGGTGGGAACATTGCTACAGCAACATGATAACACCATCTATTCACATGGGAGGAGAATAACATCATTTCAACCACACATGTGAACTTGGCAATTCCACATGTGAAAGTGAGATTTTAACATGTCGTTTTTTTTTATGTGTGAAAAACTATAAAATGTAAAAAGCAAATTTGCAGTTTCACATGTGAAAAACGATCACATGGGTATCTCACTTTCAAATGTGGAATTGCAAGTTCACATGTGAAAAACAATCCCGTGTATGTTTTACACGTACAGTATGAAACGGAAAATGTTCATATGTGAATGTTTTTAACGTGTGAAACCACAATTCACATACGAGGTCAAAACGTGATTCTCCTCACATGTGAATATTGCTTCAAGTGTGAAATTTAAGCTCAACATGTGAAAACAGCTGTTTCACATGTTGAGCTTAAATTTCACACTTGAAGCAATATTTTCATGTATTAAATTTAGAGTTGACATGTTAACACCAAATTTGACATGTTTTTTTTTATAGGGGTATGTTCGTAGAGGAATTGTATTCTCCGTGGGGGATCTGGATCATCATTCAGGTTACATTGAATCAGGACACTTTCTGATGCTTGACTTGGTTAGGCAGAAAGTTACACTCACACGCTCACTCAAACTCACACACGCACACACACACACACACACACACACAGTTAAGCAGAATGTGAACTTTTCCCCCTTCATGGTGTGAGCACTGTCCCCAATTAGAAACAGAAAAAATGTATCTTAGCTAGTGTAATGTTTGCTGGTTTGTGTAACTGTCCTTCTGGTTGAGGAAGGTTATCTCTTCATTGGTGTTAGGAAAAAGAGGGAAAGAGGGAGAGAGAGGGAGGAGTTATGTGTGTGTATACTGTCTTGTGTGTGCGTGTGTGAGAGAGAGAGAGAGTTATGGAAAGAGAAAGAAAGAGGGAGAGAAAGAGAGAGAGGTCTCTGAACTATTGAATGTCATATCAGGCTGTGTTCAGACAGAGCAATCTGTATGCGGTGGATTGAAGCCATTTAAATTCAGGACGATTGCAGTGTTTCTCAAATCCTTCAGAGGTGAATGAGTTTCTACCCTGCAGACAGGCTTCTGAAGCTGAGACCGACTATGAGCAAGAATAAACGCACAACAAGACACTGCCAGTTCCCTGGGCACTCTCTCTCTCCATCCTCCTTGCTTGCTTATCAGTGCAACTTTTACCAGCAGGTTTCAGTTTTACATATGCAATTGCATGATCTCCAAAATTATTCCATGTGCATTTTATAAGCCGTTTTGCTTCATTTAATTCCAGCAGCGGTCTATGCAAGTTCATATAGTATGCTGAGATTGAATCAAAGCCCCAGACGTACATACGTAATGTAGAACCATTCTCACTCTATATAAAATACATGTAATGCATCTTGTTGTTGTCCATAATCCCAAAGACAATCAGCCCCTGGATGTAAGATCAGTGTCTTCTCATCTATTTCATCATCACCGGCTCGGTGTGTTTCTGTGAGATTCCTTAGAACGAGGCATCTTATTTACTGCTATGATGGATGGCTAGATGGTGTGTATCTGCCTGTGTGTAGATGTAGAGTTGCAGTGGATGGTGTGTGATGGTGATGAACCCTAATCATTGTGCTCCTCCAGGGATTGTTATCAATGGCTTGCTTCCTGAAACATCTGCTGCATGGTTATCAGTCATCAGATGACCGCAGCAGAAGCCCCATGCAGGAAATGGCTGTACAACTAGGCTGTAGAATAACAGACTATAACCAAATGGCACCCTATTCCCTATGTAGTGCACTCGTTTTGACCAGAGCCCAGGGCTCTGGACAGAAGTACTGCCCTATATAGGGAATATGTTGCCATTTGGGACACACCGAAGGCCTCAACAACACCAGACCTTCAGATGTTCAATTACCACAGCATTTAATCATCCCGAATCATGCTGAAAGAGACTGTGTTTTCCCCCACGTAGTTGTTGAGTATGTTCTAATGTTGAGTATACCTAAACCTATAATCTGCACTGATTGCCGCGCAATGATGCCGTCGGTTATGTTTATAATGGTTTATTTTGACAAATAGTTTGTGATGGCTGCCTGTGATTATGCCAGATGTTGTCCCTAATCAAGTTGACAAAAACAGGTCACAATGTAAGTGATGAGCGTTTAACGTCCAAGCAGCCACGAGTCCAAACATTGCTAAGTGTCCCATACAGTAGACTGTGTGCAGAAAGTTACTACCCTGAACCTTTATTCATCAGGTTTGTCCCCTGAACTCTAAACCTAGGGTTGTAGAAATTCTAGTAACGTTCCCAAAATTGTTTTTCCAGAAATCCTTGTTGGAAAATTCCTGGAATCAGGATGGAATCAACATAAGCAGGAAATCCAGGAATCCTCTACCCAGGATTTCTGGAAACTTAACTATATTGCAAACTTAATACTTCCACATCCACAAAGGCTGCTAACTGAATGGCACCCAGTGTGGTGTTATGCGTAATCCTTCCAGATGCAGCCATGCAGCTTTTTCTGGTGTGAAACTAATGAGTTCTGCTCCACCTCACGTCAGTCTGAGGCTTCTGCTAGGCTTTGAAACCTGTTTACCCTTCTCCCTGATGCCCGGGAGTCCTGACTTATACCTGCAACACAAATGAAATAGCTGTGTTTGGGAATTACAGGGGCTGGCGGCCAGCGATCAGATTGGGTTAGTTAGCTTGCGTGTCAGGGTAAGGAGGAGCAGGCCCAAGCTATTTCAGCCATGCAGCAGCCAGCATTCGGCCAGTAGAAACCATCTGGAACACATTACATTTTTCACCACAGAGCTGCTGTTGTGTGTTGGTGTTCACTAGTCTGATAATCAAACAGACATAATGTAATTTTAGTCATGTTTTTATAAATAAAGCAGAAGACAAGTTTCTTTTTGACATCCGATCGTCTTCCGTTTCTTCTTCTTCTTGAAAAGTTTTCACCAGACACCAACCAATCAAAGTTAACAAGCTGCGGTCGGCTCTGTCCTGAGACGTTGCCCTATTATTAGTGTGAGTGAGTGAGGTAGCTCTAGCATCTAGCCTCAGCTCTGGGACAGGGAGGGAGGAAGTTCGTCTGGACTCTCAGCTAATGGGGGTAAAAGAGTGTGAAATAAGGGTCTTTCACTTCTGGCAGTGCTGGGGATGTTACAGCAAGTACTGGTATGTTCAATTTAAAGCCATACACAGACTTGATGGCAGCATTCGTGTGGAACTGAAAGCGCGAACCACTGCTTTTAGTCAGGGCAAGGTGTCTGGCAACATGACCGAATACAAACAGTGCAGCTATTCCCTCCGCAAGGCTATCAAACAAGCTAAGTGTCAGTATAGAGACAAAGTAGAATCTCAATTCAACGGCTCAGACACAAGAGGCATGTGGCAGGGTCTACAGTCAATCACGGACTACAGGAAGAAATCCAGCCCAGTCACGGACCAGGATGTCTTGCTCCCAGGCAGACTAAATAACTTTTTTGCCCGCTTTGAGGACAATACAGTGCCACTGACACGGCCTGCAACGAAAACATGCGGTCTCTCCTTCACTGCAGCCGAGGTGAGTAAGACATTTAAACGTGTTAACCCTCGCAAGGCTGCAGGCCCAGACGGCATCCCAAGCCGCGCCCTCAGAGCATGCGCAGACCAGCTGGCCGGTGTGTTTACGGACATATTCAATCAATCCCTATACCAGTCGGCTGTTCCCACATGCTTCAAGAGGGCCACCATTGTTCCTGTTCCCAAGAAAGCTAAGGTAACTGAGCTAAACGACTACCGCCCCGTAGCACTCACATCCGTCATCATGAAGTGCTTTGAGAGACTAGTCAAGGACCATATCACCTCCACCCTACCTGACACCCTAGACCCACTCCAATTTGCTTACCGCCCAAATAGGTCCACAGACGATGCAATCTCAACCACACTGCACACTGCCCTAACCCACCTGGACAAGAGGAATACCTATGTGAGAATGCTGTTCATCGACTACAGCTCGGCATTCAACACCATAGTACCCTCCAAGCTCGTCATCAAGCTCGAGACCCTGGGCATCGACCCCGCCCTGTGCAACTGGGTACTGGACTTCCTGACGGGCCGCCCCCAGGTGGTGAGGGTAGGCAACAACATCTCCTCCCCGCTGATCCTCAACACTGGGGCCCCACAAGGGTGCGTTCTGAGCCCTCTCCTGTACTCCCTGTTCACCCACGACTGCGTGGCCACGCACGCCTCCAACTCAATCATCATGTTTGCGGACGACACAACAGTGGTAGGCTTGATTACCAACAACGACGAGACGGCCTACAGGGAGGAGGTGAGGGCCTTCGGAGTGTGGTGTCAGGAAAATAACCTCACACTCAACGTCAACAAAACTAAGGAGATGATTGTGGACTTCAGGAAACAGCAGAGGGAACACCCCCCTATCCACATCGATGGAACAGTAGTGGAGAGGGTAGCAAGTTTTAAGTTCCTCGGCATACACATCACAGACAAACTGAATTGGTCCACTCACACAGACAGCATCGTGAAGAAGGCGCAGCAGCGCCTCTTCAACCTCAGGAGGCTGAAGAAATTCGGCTTGTCACCAAAAGCACTCACAAACTTCTACAGATGTACAATCGAGAGTATCCTGGCGGGCTGTATCACCGCCTGGTACGGCAACTGCTCCGCCCTCAACCGTAAGGGTCTCCAGAGGGTAGTGAGGTCTGCACAACGCATCACCGGGGGCAAACGACCTGCCCTCCAGGACACCTACACCACCCGATGTTACAGGAAGGCCATAAAGATCATCAAGGACATCAACCACCCGAGCCACTGCCTGTTCACCCCGCTATCATCCAGAAGGTGAGGTCAGTACAGGTGCATCAAAGCTGGGACCGAGAGACTGAAAAACAGCTTCTATCTCAAGGCCATCAGACTGTTAAACAGCCACCACTAACATTGAGTGGCTGCTGCCAACACACTGACAATGACACTGACTCAACTCCAGCCACTTTAATAATGGGAATTGATGGGAAATGATGTAAATATATCACTAGCCACTTTAAACAATGCTACCTTATATAATGTTACTTACCCTACATTATTCATCTCATATGCATACGTATATACTGTACTCTATATCATCGACTGCATCCTTATGTAATACATGTATCACTAGCCACTTTAACTATGCCACTTTGTTTACATACTCATCTCATATGTATATACTGTACTCGATATCATCTACTGTATCTTGCCTATGCTGCTCTGTACCATCACTCATTCATATATCCTTATGTACATATTCTTTATCCCCTTACACTTGTGTGTATAAGACAGTAGTTTTGGAATTGTTAGTTAGATTACTTGTTGGTTTATTACTGCATTGTCGGAACTAGAAGCACAAGCATTTCGCTACACTCGCATTAACATCTGCTAACCATGTGTATGTGACAAATAAAATTTGATTTGATTTGATTTGAGACTAGGTGTCGTTTTGATAGTCATCTTCTTAAAAGTTGTTGGGAACTCCAAACCCAGTCTTCAGTTGTGGAACTTGTGGAACAATATTGATTCCAGGGGTATAATGCAACCCAAAAATCTGAGAGGGCACTAAGTATGCGAGGATGGCTGGCGGGTAGTCCAGCGGGGGAGGGGGGCTAGGCCCCCAGTCCAGAAATTGGAGAGTTTTGCTCTATTTTTGTCCGGTACACTTTTATCGAATTCAACCACCAACCTTTTCCTCATTTGTGTTGCTTAACTGGACGGGTGGTAGCCTTGATGTACTACGGAAGCTGAGATTCAATTGGCGCATTTGAGTTGAGTTGAGCAAGACAAATGAAGGGAAAGTCGGTAGTTGTATTCCATAAACGTTTTTATTAAAACTAGGAATTTCAGCACCCCACAAAAGGACCGGGGTTGTACAAGACAAACATAGGTACAGCTAACCGTTTTCAGAATTGACATTTCTACAATCATCGGCTGATATTGATTTAATGTTGTTGCTCGCAAATCTCGCGACCAGTTATCAAAACTCAACTCCACCTTGATTTAAGAGAACGGAGTTGAGTGTTCCTCAGCTAGTCAGACACAATCCTCGTTACAAAAAGTCTAGTTGAATTCTGGCTTTAAGTTTCAGTGTTCTAGTTCCAGTGTTGATGGGGAACAAACACTAAAGTAAGTGATTGACATTCATCATGTTGCAATAGACCGCACAATGTCCTCCTGGGGCGCCCAATGACAATTTTAGTCCTCTAGCAGCTAACCATTAAAGTCAGGGACACCCTAGTGGATCAGGACATCAAAGAGTGACCCAGTAATGACCGCAGAGGCGACCAGTCCTTCCCCCTGACCCCTTGGGGGACATGAATTCAGGTGATAATCCCTCCTTTCACATTCACACCACCACATGAAGAAAAAGAGATTGAAGGGACAATGTGTAGAGGTGCGTGGTGTGTGTGCGTGCGAGCGTGTGTGTGCGTGCGAGCGTGTGTGTGTGTGTGTGTGTGTGTGTGTGTGTGTGTGTGTGTGTGTGTGTGTGTGTGTGTGTGTGTGTGTGTGTGTGTGTGTGTGTGTGTGTGTGTGGAGGTCAAGATTGCCTTATCACACCTGGCTGAAGAAAACACAATGTACAAAACAGATAAAGAGAAGGAAGGAGGGATGAGGGAGGGAAAGAATCTGTTGGAATGAATAAGAAATCCCCAAGAGGATGGAGGGATTTTGTGTGCCCACCTTGAGGGGAGTGAGGCGAGCGAGGGGAGCAACAGACTGAGTGGACTGAATGGAAGGGGTTGATCTTGACCTTGAGATTCTGGGTCTGTGCTGTTTCCGGGCAACATATTGTTGCTGTGACTGTTGAGTGTAAGGGACAGGGACTGATATAAGGAGGGTAAAAGGCTAAGCAGCAGAGACGGTGTGTCTGAAATGGCACCCTTTTCACTATATGGTGCAATACTTCTTTTTTTCACTAAGTAGTGTACAATATAGGGAATAGAGTGCCATTTCAGATGATTTCATACAGTATCTGGTATTGGAGTGATGCAGCAGAGTCTCTCCCCTCCCAAAGGGCTGTTCCCCCCCCCCCCCCCCCGCACGGTTGCTACTCTCCCTAGGTGTGGGTGTCCTGCAAAGATGACTGCAAGAGCACAGAGCAGAATGCTCACTGAGGTTAAGAACCCCCCACCCCCCACCCCCCCCCCCCCCACCCCCTTCCTCTTGGGAGAAAGGTCAGAGGCCACAGGTTAGCCATTGGCCTTAGCTCTTGCCCTGAATCTGAGCTGAGTTCTGAAGCTCCGCTCATATCTGACCCTGGGGAAGCAGCATGTCAGCAGTCAAGATCAAAGTCATTCTCTCTGGACACTGGTACATATGGTCTGGGATGAGATGAGCCTCAGCCCCCACCGCCAGCCTTAGTAAAAGGGATGTAATACCTCTCTCTGTGAGCCTGTGATGTGTCTCAAATGGCACCCTATTCCTTATGTAGTGTGCTACTTTTGACCAGGGCCCATAGAGTTCTGGTCAAAAGTACTGGACTTAATAGGAAACAGGGTGCGATTTGGGATGCACCCTTGATGTAACATCTCCCTCTGTGAGCCTATTTGTGTGACCTCAGGGGTCAACCTCTTCTCCTCTCATTAAAGACACAATGAAGTGTCCCTCATAATCTCAGTTAACAGGAACAGTTAACAGGAAACGATAGAATGGTCTGTAACTCCCGTGTCAGCGTTTAATAGGGAAACTCGAGGAATGGGCAGAATGAAAATGTGGAGAGCGGAAGGAGCTCAACAAATGTGAGACATAAGAGAATTTGGAAGAAATACACGTGACTCTCGCTCACAATTAAAATTGTGATGCGTTAAAAAACAAAAAAACTAATTTAAGTTAAAATCATGATGTTTCAGCCGCCAACGGCCTTCATCAGAATTGGAAGAATGACGGAGAGAGATAAACGAGAGGGGATGGTACAGCTCCAACACAGACAACTATTAATCAGTATGCATCTGGCGTTGCACAAGGAATGAGAGCAGGACTTCTTTGTACAGGCATTTTCTGTATGTGATGGAGGGATGATTGAAAAGGAAAATTATAGCTATTCAGACAGGACAAGAGGCCTTTCCAGACAGATGCCACCTTTTCATACACATCTGAGAGATGTTATGCTATTCTTTCTGATTGGTATTGTGGACTTCAGCATCTGAGGCATATTAAATAGGTGTCATTAAAGAGAGAACAGAGGAACAACTTTGGTGACTGGGTAGTTAGAATAATTTGATATTGGATGCCATCTACTGTTTTCAACTGAATTCGGAACATTTTCTTTAGTTGTGATTTGTGTGCTGGCCAGGACCAATTTAAAAATAGATTTTACCTTGTCAATTCAACTTCAAATAAAACATGTAATTTTGTACTTACACTACCGGTCAAAAGTTTCAGAACACCTACTCATTCAAGGGTTTTCTTTATTTGTACTATTTTCTACATTGTAGAATAATAGTGAAGACATCACAACTATGAACTACCACAGGAATCATGTAGTGAAAAAGTGTTAAACAAATCAACATCTATTTAATATTTGAGATACTTCAAAGTAGCCACCCTTTGCCTTGATGACAGCTTTGCGCACTCTTGGCATTCTCTTTTCCAGATTCATGAGGTAGTCACCTGGAATGCATTTCAGTTAACAGGTGTGCCTTGTTAAAAGTGAATTTGTGGAATTTATTTCCTTCTTAATGTGTTTGAGCCAGTCAGTTGTGTTGTGACAAGGTAGGGGTGGAATACAGAAGATAGCTCTATTTGGTAAAAGACCACGTCCATATTATGGCAAGAACAGCTCAAATAATCAAAGAGAAATGATAGTCCATCATTACTTTAAGACATGAAGGTCAGTCAATGAGGAACATTTCAAGAACTTTGAAAGTTTCTCCAAGTGCAGCCACAAAAACCTTCAAGAGCTATGGTGAAACTGGCTCTCATAAGGACCGTCACAGGAAAGGAAGACCCAGAGTTACCTTTGCTGCAGAGGATAAGTTCATTAGAATTTCCAGCCTCAGAAATTGCAGCCCAAATAAATGCTTCACAGAGTTCAAGTAACAGACACATCTCAACATCTACTGTTCAGAGGAGACTGTGTGAATCAGGCCTTCATTGTCGAATAATAAGAGACGTGCTTGGGATAGGAAATACAAGCAATGGACTTTAGACCAATGGAAATGTGTCCTCTGGTCTGCAGCCCAAATTGGAGATTTTTGGTTCCAACCGCTGTGTCTTTGTGCGACGCGGTGTGGGTGAACGGATGATCTCCGTTCACCCACACTGTATTTCCCACCGTAAAGCATGGAGGAGGAGGTGTTATGGTGTGGGGGTGCTTTCCTGGTGACATTGTCTGTGATTTATTTAGAATTCATGGCACACTTAACCAGCATGGCTACCACAGCATTCTGCAGTGATATGCCATCCCATCTGGTTTGGGCTTAGAGGGACTATCATTTGTTTTTCAACAGGACAATGACCACCACCTGCATATAGCCTCGCTACTGTTATTTTCACTGTCATTTTACTTTTTTTCTTTACTTATCTATTGTTTACCTAATACCAATTTTTTACTTAAAAATTGCACTGTTGGTTAGGGCTTGTAAGTGAGCATTTTACTGTAAGATCTACACCTGTTGTATTCGGTGCACATGACAAATAATCTTTGATTTGATTTGATCCAGCACAGCTCCAGACTGTGTATGGACTATTTTACCAAGAGGGAGAGTGATGGAGTGCTGCGTCAGATGACCTGGCCTCCACAATCCCCCGACCTCAACCGAGTTGAGATGGTTTGGGATGAGACAAAGCGCAGAGTGAAGGAAAAGCAGCCAACAAGTGCTCAGCATATGTGGGAACTCCTTCAAGACTGTTGGAAAAGCATTCCAAGTGAATCTGGTTGAGAGAATGGCAAGAGTGTTCAAAGCTGTCATCTAGGCAAAGGGTGGCTATTTGAAGAATATCAAATAAAAAATATATTTTGATTTGTTTAATACTTTTTGGGTTGCTACATGATTCCTTGTGTGTTATTTCATAGTTGTTGATGTCTTCACTATTATTCTCCAATGTAGAAAGTAGTAAAAATAAAGAAAAATCCTTGAATGAGTAGGTATTCTAAAACTTTTGACCGGTAGTGTATCTCTGACTCTCTGATGTCTGTGCTGTTAAAGTTCAATAAATAGGATTAGTAACTATTAGAAACCTGTGACATTATGCTGAAGGCAGATGGAATGACATAGTGGATTCTAAACACATGCCTTTCTTTTCAACTGCTGTCATTGTCATTTTTGCATACCAGATAGCACACACCACTGCATTCTCTTTGCATATCTTAAAGAGTAGACCCTATTCTGCCCAGTCAGCAACATTGGGTTCCAACAGATTTAGGAAGTATCCAGGGTTATGTCATGCACCAGCCTGCATGTCAATAGACACACAGGTTAAGTCTCTAATGGAACCCTATATGCCCATAGGGCGCTGGTCAAAAGTAGTGCACAATATAGGGAATAGGGTGTCATATTGGACACAGCCACAGGCTGATCCATGGTAGGACAGTTACATGTCCAGGAAATCAATAGTATCGACAATCGATTGACTCAACGAGATGTAAACAAAGGTCATGGTAGAAAGCATCAGAGATCACACTGCTATTGGTTTGTAAATCTATCACACGGTGGTGTTGTCACGTCATCTGAGTGCTGTAAAGCAGGTCAGTGGAAATCAGTAATATTCCATGTCACAGTGCAGTAAAATGGTTCATTTGTTATTGATAGGCTAGAGACTGGTAATTTTTGGTAATTGGCTGAATCCAGATCAGGCCTAAACTGTCAAGCAATTACATTCTATGTCCATCATATTCTGTGTGGACTGACAGTATTTTAAAATGTCAACTGATGAAATTGTATGCCCTGTATGTGAATGAGTTCTACATTGTTCTGTAAGGAAGAGCTTAGCTAAGTGAGAGTGCCTTTAAAATGATTTGGTGAAATAAAAATGAAAATACACAAGACTTTAAAAGGCACCGGTGCTTGGCAGCTTTGTTTATTAGTCTGGACATGAAAGGGAAAAAGTTAACTGGCCTATATCACGCCACATTCTCCCTTTAAACCCTATTTGAACATTCTTCCCACAATCCAATATGTGGAATTCCCTTTTTGGATGAATATGCATATCTCGTAAAATGAGAATTCAGCACGAGTTGGACTGGATTTGGAAATAGAATACAAATGATGAGTCTCTACTGTGAGTCTCTCTGTGTGAGAACTGAAATGCGGGATGTCCTTCAAAAGATACCCAGTTGAAAGGCGGTGCAGAATGTTCATTCAATGTACTAATACCAATGTAACAATTCTCCTGTAACGTCATTCTTTTATGGCTGTGAATTGGCTTGTTAGTTTATTGTCTCACAATTGGCTCATCTGAATGCTGGCGGGCCGGCAGTAGACACAACAATTAGCCATTTTACAATCATGTCTGACCAGAAGATGTGTAATTGTTTCTGGTGATGGCACAAAAAGCCCTGCACACATTCAATGTTAATAAACGAATAAGTAGGAAGGGAATCCCACCAAAAGTCATTTTCACACCCTTCATAACACATACATAGATTATAATTTCCCTCAGTTGCAATAGTTTTATCCGTATACATGTAACAGAGTTTACCATTGTCTTTCCTCCTGCCTATTCCAGTCATCCTGTCAGACTTCTCATCACATCATGAACCAGGTGCTAAAAAGCAAAGGTAGAATACAAATACATATAATTTACATAAAAATACAATGAATGCATTCAAGGACTCATTTGTTTACTGGGCTCTCTGCCCCAGACAGAGTGGGCGGCCGGGTGGCCGCCGCCTGGGATGGCCTCTGTCTCTGTGCACTACTTTTGACCAGGGCCCATGTAATTGGAAATATAATAAAACGGATTTAACTACTGTGAGTCTCTCTGTGTGAGAACTGAAATGCTGGATGTCCTTCAAAAGATACCCAGTTGAAAGGTGTTGCAGAATGTTAATTCAATGTACTAATACCAATGTAACAATTCTCCTGTAACGTCATTCTTTTATGGCTGTGAATTGGCTTGTTAGTTTATTGTCTCACAATTGGCTCGTCTGAATGCCGGCGGTAGACACAATAATTAGCCACTTTACAATCACGTCTGACCAGAAGATGTGTAATTGTTTCTGGTGATGGCACAAAAAGCAGGTCAGTGAGACATAATGAACCAACATTTGGGTGGCCTGGGACCCAAATGGCCCCAAAGTCGCTACACAGTGCACTACTTTTGACCAGGGCCCATGGTCAAAAGTAGTGCACTATATAGGGAATTGGGTGCCATTTGGGTCAAAACCATGCAATTAGAGAGACGTTTGTTACAGGCCTGGGCTGCAGTGATTGTGTCACTAATTGATTTGAGACTCTTCTATATTATTTCCATTGCCTTTTCTTAGAAAAGCCATCACCGCCGCCACCACCCCCAACCTTCCAGTGGGGGTCCACAGCTGGAGCTGGTTCAGAGAGGAGCAGCTGCTGGCATCAGACCAGACCAGGAGCCCAGCTGGTCCAGCGCTGCATGGTACCATCTGCCTTCCAAATGGTACCCTATTCCCTACATAGTACCCATAGGGCTTTGGTCAGAAGTAGTGCACTGTAAAGGGAATAGGGTGCCACTTGGAACAACCCATGGGATCCACTGGGCGCTAGCAGCTGGGGCACACAAAGCTTTCTCAATATGGTCTTCTGTTTTTGTTTCATTTGGTCTCTGTGGTCACTGATAAGCTGGAAGGAAGGATGTGCGTACTGAGTGCATCCCCTCTCTTAGCCATCACCCCCTATCGCTGGTGGCTAATCCTAAAGCTGGTCAGTCAGTGAAATAGAAGCAGTGACACCTCCAGATGCATTCAGCCAGTTTGGAATTAAATCCTGTAAGGCTGTGGCTGCTGACTGGGCCATGGTTAGGATCCAGCCCACAGAACATTGACTCCCTGGAAAACAGTGGCAAGTGTTGCTGAGTGGACTAGCCTAGCTAAGTAAATAAAATACAACAAAATGAGATAAAGCATGATACTCACCATTCCTATTGAGGTCCTCGCTTTCTCCATTCTGATGCATCATCATGTCAGAGATAATGTTGCTAATATTGTCTAAGGTATCATGTAACAAAATTCTCTATAATTACAATTCAAATGCTTTCTATAAATATAAATGCATATCATATATGTCTTGTTTCAAATCAATACAGTAGTCACACTCGGCATCGCAGAGACTTAAAAAATGGTTGTCTCTATGATAGGCTAGTGCAGTATTTTTGACTAGTACCCATAGGGTAGTGTGCACTATATAGGGACCGCACTATATAGGGAATAGAGCCACGTAGGGCTCTGATCAAAAGTTTTGCACTGTAAAGTGAATAGGGTGCCATTTGGGACGCAACCCTGGTCAGCAGCTGCACCAGGCGGAGGAGATGGAAAGGCCTCGGCCCTGGGTCACATGCTCCATGTTTTTCATTTAGAGACTCCATCTTGGACACTCCCCAGTCTTTATTTTCCATTACGGGGGAGAAATGCCAGAGCTGAAATGGGTTTCAATCACATAGCAGTTTGAGGCCAGAGGTCCCCTTTTATTTCTTATTTAGCTCCTTTTATTTCGAGGCATATGGTTGTGGGCACTGTAAAGTGCTTTCAAATTACATAAAATAAGTTGTATATAATGCACAGGTTTCAGACTCTTTGTGATGCTTATGTATTAAAGTACAGTATACACACAGTGGACTCAAAAGTATTCACATTACGTATACAGAAATGTAAATACACTCATAACTGTATGGAAGGCACATCAACACAATACAAATACACACTATACATGTAGGTTCTGTTCCACAATAAATATTCATATTTTGAGATAACGTACTGCAGCTGTTAATTTCTCCAACATGTCCAGTGTGTGTGTGTGCGTGTGTGTTTACTGCAGGGGTAGGCAAATAAATGTCCCCTTTTCAGGACCCTGTCTTTCAAAGATAATTCGTAAAAATACAAATATCTTCACAGATCTTCATTGTAAAGGGTTTAAACATTGTTTCCCATGCTTGTTCAATGAACCATAAACAATTAATGAACATGCACTTGTGGAAAGGTCGTAAAAGACACTAACAGCTTCCAGACGATAGGCAATTAAGGTCACAGTTATGAAAACTTAGGACACTAAAGAGACCTTTCTACTGACTGAAAAACACCAAAAGAAAGATACCCAGGGTCCCTAAGATGCCTAAGACAGCTCTACAGAGAGACAGGACGGACAGCTGATTGTCCTCGCAGTGGAAGACCACGTGTAACACCTGCACAGGATCGGTACATCCGAACATCACACCTGTGGGACAGGTACAGGATGGCAACAACCACTGCTCGAGTTACACCAGGAAGGCACAATCCCTCCATCAGTGCTCAGACTGTCCACAATAGGCTGAGAGAGGCTGGACAGAGGGCTTGTAGGCCTGTTGTAAGGCAGGTCCTCACCAGACATCACCGGCAACAACGTCACATATGGGCACAAACCCACCATCGCTGGACCAGACAGGACTGGCAAAAAGTGCTCTTCACTGACGAGTCACGGTTTTATCTCACCAGGGGTGATGGTCTGATTCGCGTTTATCGTAAAAGGAATGAGAGTTACACCGAGGTCTGTACTCTGGAGCGGGATCGATTTGGAGGTGGAGGGTTCGTCATGGTCTGGGGCTGTGTGTCACAGCATCATTGGACTGAGCTTGTTGTCATTGCAGGCAATCTCATTGCTGTGCGTTACAGGGAAGACATCCTCCTCCCTCATGTGGTACCCTTCCTGCAGGCTCATCCTAACATGAACCCCCAGCATGACAATGCCACCAGCCTTACTGCTCATTCTGTGCGTGATTTCCTGCAAGACAGCAATGTCAGTGTTTTGCCATGGCCAGTGAAGAGCCCAGATCTCAATCCCATTGAGCATGTCTGGGACCTGTTGGATCAGAGGGAGAGGGCTAGGGCCATTCCCCCCAGAAATGTCTGGGAACTTGCAGATGCCTTGGTGGAAGAGTGGGGTAACATTTCACAGAAAGAACTGGAAAACCTGATACAGTCCATGAGGAGAAGATGCACTGTAGTACTTAATGCAGCTGGTGGCTACACCAGATACCTACTGTAACTTTTGATTTTGACCCCCCTTTGTCCAGGGACACATTATTCCATTTCTGTTAGTCACGTCTGTGGAACTTGTTCAGTTTATATCTCAGTTGTTGAATCTTATGTTCATGCAAATATTTACACATGTTAAGTTTGCTGAAAATAAACGCAGTTGACAGTGAGAGGACGTTTCTTTTCTTGCTGAGTTTAGATTCAGCTGCGGGCCAATTTTTGTCAGAGTGGATGGTCGTGGGGGCGGAACTTAATTGCTATAATTTGTACACTGCAAATTGACCCCCCCAAAAAGTCCCCAAAAGAGATTGCATTTGAAAATATAACTTCATACCTGGATTACATTGGAGACACGATCATGTCTCTTTTTATATTCGTGGGAATACTTGCAATTCAAATAATAACAAACTGTCTACCCAAACACTGTTTTGGTATAAAAGCTGAGGGATGGCCTCCTGAGTGGTGCAGCAGTCTAAGGCAATGTTACGGCATCACTACAGCCTGGGGTTCAATCCCAGGCTTTGTCACAACCGGCCCGTGACTGGGAGTCCCATAGGGCAGCGCACAATTGGCCCAGCGTTGTCCGGCTCATCGTGCTCTAGCGACTCCATGTGGCAAGCCAGGCACCTGAAGGCTGATTTCAGTTGTCAGTTGAACAGTGTTTCCTCCAACACATTGGTGTAGCTGGCTTCCGGGTTAAGCGAGTGGGTGTTAAAAAGCGCGGCTTGGTGTGTCATGTTTCGGAGGACGCACGATTTGCCTTTCGCCTCTCCCCAGCCCGTTGGGGAGTTGCAGTTATATGACAATATCAAAATTGGGGAGTAAAATGATTATAATTTTGTTTTTTTGAAGCTGAGGGATAGGGCTGGAGAACTGTAAACATTTAAATTCATAGACAGAGCTATAGATGCAAGGACCATCCATGATGTCAAAATGATGATTGTAAACATGTTGAGGCTATAGTGTTAATTTATAATATCATTGTTTACACACATTGGAGTATAACAAGCTTTTATTTTGGGTTCAAATGGGTTATGTATGTTGAACTAAGCCCATGAGGCATTTATAAGTTATATTCTTCAACAATCAAATGGGTATAATTAATGTATAAGTCAAAAAATGGATGTAGCAACTGCTGATTGCCTCTTCATCCTACACTCTATACATTATTTGGATCCCCATTACCACTTTACAAATATACTGTAACAGACATTACAAATACACTGTAACAGATATTAAATATACTGTAACAGCTATTACAAATATACTGTAACAGATATTAAATATACTGTAACAGCTATTACAAATATACTGTAACAGACATTACAAATACACTGTAACAGATATTAAATATACCATAACAGATATTACACTTTCACACTCCTTACTCACCCAGGACATCCAGTTGTCGATACAGGAGGCCTGTTTGGGCCAAAGCCACTGCCTGAGTATGAAATCTGTCACCGAGTTCAGGACCATGACATTAGTTAGTCAAAACTCTAGCCATCTATAGGGAGGGAAACTCTCTATAGAGTAAACTAGCCAGGCTGGGTGGGCACCCAAAATGGCACCATATTCCCTATGTGGTTTTAACTAATTTTGACATAGTACTGCCCTATATAGGGAGCCATTTGGGACACTATGACTGGAGAACATGCCAGCCAGTATCTGAGAGCTCCAATGTCCGTCAGACAGCGATCCAGGGCGGAAGGATTTCATTCGCTAACTGGGGCATGTCAGAGCCATTTCATGGTGCATTTGACAGAGAGAAGCTGGGTGAATCGTATTGGAGTATAAATGCCTTTAGGATTCAGGGAGTAATTTATCCGCCCTGTCCTTGGCTAGTGCTGCCATGTGCCTTTCTTACTTCCCCACTAGTCAAGAACAGTAGGCATACAGTGGGCTGTGCATACTATACTGCACAAACAAAATACCTCAAATTTCTTCCACCTATTGGTTTCCTTTGTCTGAGCCCCAAATAACACTCTATTCCCTATGTAGTGCACTACTTTTGACCAGAGCCCATAGTGCCCTGGTGAAAAGAAGTGCTCTATATAGGGAATACGGGTGCATTTGCGACATTTCTTTTGTCTCCTTCAGAATTTATGTTCCAGTTTCCTCCCGTGACTAGGACAGCTTCCTCTCGGAATTCCTGAAGGATGCGTCACCCATAAAGACCCCATCCATCACAGAGAAAACATAGGCAAGAAACAGGTGTCACCTTTGAACAGCCTTTACTGCAGCGACCCACCCGACCTACAAACATGTTCCAAACCTGGGTTAAAATAGTATTTGAAATCTTCCAAATACTTCTGAGCGTTGGCTTTAGCCGGCATGGAGACTTTTACATTGGTTCCATTAAAACAGGCAAGCTCAATCAAGCACAGAGACAGTATTTCAAAGTGTATGAACCCAGGTCTGACATGTTCATCATCGTAACCGTGTAACAGAATAACTGTGTAACAGCGTAACAGAAGGATGGGGTGTAATCAACCCCACTAACTCTACCATGACGTGAGAATAATGGTGAAATAGGCCGTTTTAGAGCCCAGTGTATGTTCTACAGTTCCTCATAGAGAAGCGATCCATGACTTGATCTGTGGCGTGGCTGGGGGTTATGGGGAGAGGAGAGCATTAAATGCTCAGCGATAGCTGTTAAGAGTATGAGTAATGATGTGGCAGCACCTGCGGCTGGGATACAAACACTTTTATAACCCTCAGTCCACACCAGACTGCTGCTGCGTAAGCCTGGGCTGAAAACAGCTACAATATAGATATAGAACAAGAAAGAGATAGACCTATCGGATGGTACCTTGCATGTGGATTAGCACTTTTTGGATGGTCCCCTGCATGTGGATTAGCCCTTTTTGGATACTCCCCTGCATGTGGATTAGCCCTTTTTGGATACTCCCCTGCATGTGGATTAGCCCTTTTTGGATACTCCCCTGCATGTGGATTAGCCCTTTTTGGATACTCCCCTGCATGTGGATTAGCCCTTTTTGGATACTCCCCTGCTTGTGGATTAGCCCTTTTTGGATACTCCCCTGCATGTGGATTAGCCCTTTTTGGATGGTCCCTTGCATGTGAATTCTAGAATATTGTAAAATGAATCATTGCTTGCCTCATAAGAGACAGTGCTCATTAGCTGTTTTATGTCCCATCTAAAATGTATCCTATTCTTGTTCACTAGGAATGCAGGTGTAGACCTCTGATTGTTATAGTCTTCTCGCCATACTGCTCCCATGGCAACTGTGTCCTGGAGAGGTCAACTCTGTTAACCAAAGCCAGCCTCTGAGCTGAAACCTGAACACCAGTGTTAATCAATGTCATATATTACATTATACCATATATACACCAAATGTTCATTTATATTGTATGTATATTTTTATACTTGTGATGAGATGTAATATGATGTGTATACATACGAGTGTAAAGGTATGTGTATCAAAGGTGTTTAATCAAAGCAGGCGGTGTATCCTGTGAGCTAAACACCAGCTGAGGGTGAACCCTGTGACCTCTCTGGGACCCTGGACGACCTTTACCTCAGCGTGGCGATGTTGGGCGACACTTGGAATGTTGGAACTCGGGAAAAGGCATCTCTACCACACATAGATATACCTTTACTATCATTGACAAGAATGTGTAAGGGCAAAATCTACTACAGGTTTGGAAACTATGGTAGATGTTTTTTACGCAGGCAGGGTCCATTGTCATTCAGCTGTCTATCATCTGGGTATTATTCATTAGTGCACACACTGTGAAATGTTGTTACGTTAGTCTTATTTTAAAATGGATTGAATTTAAAAAAAAACTGCAATCTACACACAATACCCCTTAATGACAAAGCGAAAAAAAGGTTTAAGAAATTTTTGCTAATTAAAAAAAACATTGCATAACATTGCATAAGTATTCAGACCCTTTGCTATGAGACTCTTAAATTGAGCTCAGGTGCATCCTGTTTCCATTGATCATCCTTGAGATGTTTCTACAACTTGGAGTCCATCTGTGGTAAATTCAATTTATTGGACATGATTTAGAAAAGCACACACCTGTCTATATAAGGTCCCACAGTTGACAGTACATGTCAGAGCAAAAACCAAGCCATGAGGTCAAAGGAATTGTCCGTAGAGCTCTGAGACAGGATTGTGTCAAGGCACAGATCTGGGGAAGGGTACCAAAACATTTTTGCAGCATTAAAGGGCCCCAAGAACACAGTGGCCTCCATCGTTCTTAAATGGAATGAGTTTGGAAACACTTTTCCTAGAGCTGGCAGTCCGGTCAAACTAAGCAATCGGGGGAGAATGGCCTTGGTCAGGGAGGTCACCAAGAACTCGGTCACTCTGACAGAACTCCAGAGTTTCTCTGTGGAGATGGGAGAAACTTCAGGAAGGGAAACCATCTCTGCAGCACTCCACCAATCAGGCCTTTACGGTAGAGTGGTCAGACGGAAGCCACTCCTTAGTAAAAGGCACATGACAGCTAGCTTGGAGTTTGCCAAAAGGTGTCTAAAGGACTCTTAGAACATAAGAAATTTTGGCCTGAATGCCAAGTGTCACGTCTGGAGAACACCTGGCACCATCCCTACGGTGAAGCATGGTGGTGGCAACATCAAACTGTGGGGATGTTTTTCAGTGGCAGGGACTGGGAGACTAGTCAGGTTCGAGGAAAAAATGAACAAAGCAAAGTACAGAGAGATTATTGATGAAAACCTGCTCTAGAACGCTCAGGAACTCAGACGAAGGTTCACCTTCCAACAGGACAAAGACCATAAGCACACAGCCAAGGCAATGCAGGAGTGGCTTCAGGATGAGTCTCAATGTCCTTGAGTGGCCCAGCCAGAGCCCGGACTTTACCTCAATCAAATATATCTGGAGAGACCTGAAAATAGCTGTGCAGCGACACTGCCCATCCAACCTGACAGAGCTTGAGAGGATCTGCAGAGAAGAATGGGAGAAACTCCCCAAATACAGATGTGCCAAGATTGTAGCGTCATACCCAAGAAGACTCAAGGCTATATTCTTTGCCAAAGGTGCTTCAACGAAGTACTGAGTAAAGTGTCTGAATACTTATGTAAATGTTACATATTATTTTGTCATTATGGGGTATTGTGTGTAGATTGATGAGGGGGGGGATCATCCATTTTAGAATAAGGCTGTAGCGTAACAAAATGTGAAAAGTTTTCCATTAATAGACAAATCCAGGTAGGTCCCTCCTCGTTTTGGCCCGTTTGCTTCCTTTTTGGCTCCTAGTAAATATGACCCAGTAGTCAGTCCTGCGTTTGAAAATAAAGCAAAATAACGTGTGAAAGTCTCATCTCATATACGAAACAACAAAGTCAGTCATTGTCGTGACACATCCATAGCAGGGGATCAAACAGACCTGAGCTACGCAATAATACATATTTCGGTTTCCTGTAGAAGTGTCAAACAGGAAAAAGACTGAAGGTTGACGACAACTCCTTCTCTGGCCGGAGGCGTAGACAACAGCATGAGGACACGGCGCTCTCTGTGGCTTATTTCTTCACTCAATGAAAGAGCACACAAAGCTAGGAAGATAAAAGAACAGGATGAGATGGAAGGATCTCTTTCCTTCCACTTCTTTCTTTCCTCCGCTCTCATCTCTCCGTTTGAAGAGAGCCCCCCCCCCACCCTCCCCTCAGTGGCTGAAATGGCTTAAATGGTATTTGTTTAGAATGTCAACTTTAACCCTAGTAACACACACAGTAGCCAGTGTCATTCAACAAGTCCCTTATGAGAGACAATAAGAATGACTACAATTAACAACAGGAAACATAGGGATTTAGGGATTATTAAAGCATACGAACTGCATTGACAATGCAAATGCGGACACGCAGGGGACTAAGGCATATACACAAAATCACATACACAACCATACAGGGACATACATATGCACAGAGCTCTATTCTAATTCAAGATTTGAAGCTTAGAACTACAATAGCCTAATGATAAAGAAGGCAAAAGCCTATTAAAGATTCAAGAGTGGATGAAACCAGACTCACTGCTACTAATGAGGATTCCTGAGCCTGACACCACTTCCAGTTCATTTTTCAAAAGGACAGGATGAAGAATAGAACACATCCCAGACAGACAGTTGTAAACAGGTTGAAACCACCCTCCTTTTATTTTAAATGTGATATGTACAGGAAAAAGGTCTGTATACATTTCTAAATATATCAGGTCAAAGTCTGAAAAACAATTGCACTGTGCTTACAATAGCTTTATACTTTAAACGTCATGATACATACATACAGCATTGTGAAGTCAGACGGGATACAAATAGACTGATCCCCTAACGCAGAGGCTTATTTTAACTTTCACTGTAAAAAAAACTAGAACCAAACAACGAAAGCTGTTCAGGGAAACAAAAGTACCCCAAAACAATCATGACATACTGTACCGAAGAGATTCAAACGGTATGTGAAAAATACTTGGTGTATTGGTGTGTCAGTTAGCTACAAAAACATTCTGAACACATTGTTTTCCCTCCTCAGGCACTTATTATAGACCTCTGAACCTAGCCATGAACTAGCCTGGTCCCAGGTCTGTTTGTGCCATCTTGTTAACTGCATCCGGGCTCGAGTTTTCCCTAGGTACAGATTTAGGATCTGCTTTCCCCTCCCCCAATCATAACCATTAGTGGGGGAAATGCAAAACTAACCCAAGATAGGCCGAGGGAACTTCATCCTACACCCTTGTTAACAACGATGACCGTAGACGTAAACTAGACAGCACAAACAGCTCTGGAACCAGGCTAGCAATGGACACCACACAACAGATTCCCACCAGACTGCAGACATTGGCGAAGTACTGCAGAGCAGACGACATAACACTCTTATTTCCATGTTAGACATGTTCAACAGCTGATACAGGGAGTTCGCTCTCTCACACCATGGCCTGAGTCCCAAATGGCACTCAAACTATTTAGCTCAACCATAGGGATCTGGTCAAAAGTAGTGCACTATGTAGGGAATAGAGTGCCATTTGGAACGTAGTCCGCGTTAACTCACAAATGGAAGCTAATGCATTTCATATGACTGTACTTGGCGTAGGGAGAACACATTGAAGCACATCTCCAAAGCAGCGAGGTGCCAGACACTTCTGTTATAGTATACCACGAGGCGACAGAGTACATACGCCAGTCATTTTATTTTTTTCCCCCTTTTGTGTATTCACCACACTCTCCTTTGTTCGGTTGCATTCATCTCCACCATTCTGTACATTTCATAGACATCCGAGCATCGTCACATTAAAGGCCCATTATATACAAGAGGAGAGTGACTCACTAGTTCCCAGCTATACGGCAGCTGAACGCAACTACCACTCAAACACAATTTCATATTTTTATTAACAAAGGAAGATGGGTCGATTAAACCGAAATCTTGCATCAGTATTCCGATTGTCTCTCTTTCTGTTTCTTTGTGGAGCGAAACAGTGATGTGGCCCTCCACTCCGGAACAGCCTCTTGCGACTGTGTTCTGTTCTTTGGCTGTGGCAGGCAGCAGGTGGCTTGTGATGAAAAATTCAGTGCAGGGCTGACGGGGGAAGAGGAGAGGTGGGGAGGAGGAGAGGATGGAGCCAGAGACAGGCAGACAGGCAGGCCAGGTTAGCCGTGCCCAGAGCAGAGAGGCCAGGCAGTGGATCAGAGACCTCTCTCTCACTCTCTGTGGAGACGACACACACATGAATCATTTATGAGGGGCCTTCATTAATAACCAGTGCTATGCCCTCCTTCTCCCCCTCCTTTAACACACTCCCTCTCTTTCCACTCCCTCTCTCTTTTCTCGAACCCTCTGGGGACTACTGAAGGGGCTTCTCATAAAGACAAAAACGATTAAAACAGATAAATAGAATACCGAGAGAAGCTCAACATTGTTATTTTGATTTAGTGTTAGAGTAGTACTGTCTAGGCAGCCCAGGGTTTTTTCCTGGCCAGGGGTGGGCAAGGTGCAGGGGTGACAGGTCATGTAGGAGCCATGGTTAACAACACCAGACCACAATGGAAGTGTCAATGATGGAGACCACACCACACTCGCACATCGCTCACTCACATTCAGACACACGGTCTCTCTCACATGCACGCATGCACACACACACACCCACACACACACACACACACACACACACACCCCCACTTGGCTTAAAATAACGGCCGTTTGCCTATCTGTTTGATTGTCAGAGCGTGAGGGTAACAGATGTCTGTGAATCACACAACACTACTACCCAGAAAGCATTGTGACCATAAATACAGAAAGTCTCACTTAACAACAAGCAGTCTGTAGGAGGGGAACATGACTGACTAGGACTGAATGGAAGACTAAGAGGTCACATCCAGGGTAAGCCATTAATTCAAACACCCACTGTGCAGTCCCTAACTCTTCTTAGATCAATCTCGGCCAATCAGCTCCTCAAGTTGTCCACATCTTCCACAACTGTGGCCCCCTCTTGCCTGTCCCTATCCTTACCCCTATCCCCTCATGAGTAGAAGGAGCTTCCCCATTCTATGCTAAGTAGCTCCTCAAGTTGTCCACATCTTCCACAACAGTGGCTCTTGTCTGTCCTGTCCCTATCTCCTCAGGAGTTGCTGCTAAGCAGCTCCTCAAGTTGTCCATATCCAGCGCCACCAATTGTGGCCTCCTCTTGGAAGCCCTGTGGCCTCCTCTTGGAAGCCCTGTCCCTTCCACTATACCTTCCCCTTTCCTCTGTTCCCTCAGGAGTAGAAGGGCCTTCCCTTCTCGGGCCCCTGCAGCTTGTTGAGCCTGGCCAGCTGGGAGGGCGAGGGGGGTACGTCCTGTCTATAGGGGCCCTTAGGCGACACAGGGTCCTTGTGAGCCGAGTACCCGTCATAGGTGTTGTTCCCGGGGTGTTCCTGCGGGGGCGCTAGCAGTAGCTGCTTCCCTTTGGCCTCCTGCTCCCTGCGTCTCTGCTCCTGCCTCAGCAGCTCCTGGGCCTCCAGGAGGACGCGGGCATTCACTCCGCTCATCCCCGGGTAGCCGTTTCTGGAGCCCTTGTAGCTAGAGTAGCGAGGGTTCTCCTTGGCCGTCTGGAAGCCATCGCCCGGCGGGTAGACCTTGTCCCAGGAGTCCTGCGAGATGGAGCTGGGGTTCTTCCTGGGTTGCCTGTGGAGGGAGGGAGAAAGCGTGAATGAAAGGAAGTGCGAGACACGAGTGAACGGAGCGTTTTAAAGAGGAAGAGTGCATTGACTCAGAAAGAGAAGGGTGAGAAAGTGAGAGAAAAGGTGATACGACAGAAATAGAATGACTAGAATGGGATTCCATATTCAAGCCAATAATCCCATAATGGGTGGACTGGACTGGTGTCTATTTATACTGTACCCATGGGAATAAAACAGGCTGCCATTTAGAGTGTGCCAGTGGTGATGCTATTTCTACGGGTGAGACACGAGTGAAGATGTTAAGAGGGTTTTAAAGAGAAGGGGTGCAATGACTCGGAAAGAGGAGATTCCACAGAGAGAGGCCGGGCCAGACAAAGCCCAGCACCACCCATAACCAATAGGCAATTTAGCACACAATAAAAACATAGAAACACATTAACCTAGAGGGACAGTGACACAGCCTTTCCATCCATATAACCCTTTTGTGAGGGACAGACCGGCCCATTGGGTTTGACAGGCAGTAATAGCAGCCCTGCTGCAAATGAGACTCAACCGGACCCACTATGTCACTCTGGCGGTTTCACAGTAGAAATCTGACATGGTATTTAAAAAGGAGGAGCTGTCAGCCTCCTTCTTCCATACAACATACAGTCAGTCAGCCCTGCAGATGTGTGTGTGTGTGACATCACCCCGACTCATGCTTGACTGGGCACTTTGTGAGCTCTCTGTGTTCAGCCCATATGATATGCATGAGTGTTCAGGCCTAGAGCACTGCTTATCTCAGGGGCAGGAGAAATTGAATAGACTGAATAACATCAACGAACCAGACCTGGGTTCAAACGCCATTTGAAATCATTTCAAATCCTTAATCTGTGCTTGATTGAGCTTGTCTGATGGACCAATAGAATAGTCCCAAAACTGTAAACCCCACCCACCTGGCACTCTAGGCAGGATAGAGCAAACACTCAAAGTATATGAAAGATTTCAAATAGTATTTGAACCCAGGTCTGCAACTAACAGGCTTTTGTCTCAGAGCCATGCATAATTAGTGGATTTATCAACCAACTGTGAAGAAGAAACCATATTATTTCTGTATTTGAAGAATCATTTGAAGAAGCATTATAATGAAAAATGCGTGTGATACCAGACCTTTGTGTGAAGATGACCGGTTAAAAATATACTGACCAAAAATATCAACTCACCAATTTCATTGATTTTACAGAGTTACAGTTCATATGAGGAAATCAGTCAGTTTAAATAAATAAATCATGCCCTAATCTATGGATTTCACATGACTGGGAATGAAGATATGCATCTGTTGCTCATAGATACCTTAAAAAAAAAGGGCCTCACAATCTCGTCATAGTATCTCTTTGCATTTAAATTGCCATCGATATAAATACAATTGTGTTCGTTGTCCGAAGCTTATTCCAGCCCATACCATAAACCCACCGCCACCACGGGGCAGTCTGTTCACAAAGTTGACATCAGCAAACTGCTCGCCCACACGACGCAATACACGTGGTCTGCAGTTGTGAGGCCGGTTGGACGAGAGAGAAATTAGAGAAATTAACATTCAATTGGCAACAGCTCCGGTGGACATTCCTGTAACCAGCATGCCAATTTCACACTCCCTCCAAACAATGTGTTTTGTGACAAAACTGCACATTTTAGAGTGGCCTTTTATTATTTTATTGTCATCAGATTCTTGATATGCCACACCTGTCAGGTGGATGGATTATCTTGGCAAAGGAGAAATGCTCAATAACAGGGATGTAAACACATTTGTGCACATCATTTCAGAGAAATAAGCTTTTTGTGCGTAAGGAAAAAAATAATTTGGAAATCTTTTATTTCAGCTCATGAAACATGGGACCAATTTAAATGTTGCATTTCTATTTTTGTTCAGTGTAGATATGCTTTCTTTCAACCCATAACATACAGCACCAGTCAAAAGTTTGGACACACGTACTCATTCAAGGGTTTTTCTTTATTTTTACTATTTTCTACATTGTAGAATAATAGTGAAGACATCAAAACTATGAAATAACACATAAGGAATCATGTAGTAAGCAAAAAAAGTGTTAAACACATTTTATATTTGAGATTCTTCAAAGTAGCCACCCTTTGCCTTGATGACAGCTTTTCACTCTTGCCATTTTCTCAACCAGCTTCATGAGGTAGTCACCTGGAATGCATTTCAATTAACAGGTGTGCCTTGTTAAAAGTTTCCTTCTTAATGCGTTTGAGCCAATCAATCTCAGTCAGCTGTGTTGTGATAAGGTAGGGGTGGTATACAGAAGATAGCCCTATTTGATTAAAAAACAAGTCCATATTATGGCAAGAACAGCTCAAATAAGCAAAGAGAAACTAAAGTTTCTTCAAGAGCAGTCGCAAAAACCATCAAGCGCTATAATGAAACTGTCTGTCATGAAGAACTCCACAGGATAGGAAGACCCAGAGTTACCTCTGCTGCAGAGGATAAGTTCATTAAAGTTACCAGCCTCAAATTGCAGCCCAAATAAATGCTTCACAGAGTTCAAGTAACAGACACATCTCAACATCAACTGTTCAGAGGAGACTTCATGAATCAGAACTTCATGGTCGATTTGCCGCAAAGAAACCACTACTAAAAGGACGCCAATAAGAAGAAGAGACTTACTTGGGCCAAGAAACACGAGCAATGGACATAAGACCAGTGGAAATCTATCGTTTGGACTGATGAGTTCCCACAGTGAAGCATGGAGGAGGTGGTGTGATGGTGCTTTGCTGGTGACACTGTCAGTGTTTTTATTTAGAATTCAAGGCACACGTAACCAGCATAAGTACAAAAGCATACTGCAGCAATACGCCATCCCATCTGGTTTGCGCTTAGTCGGACTATCATCAAATCAAAATCAAATCAAATTTTATTTGTCACATACACATGGTTAGCAGATGTTAATGCGAGTGTAGCGAAATGCTTGTGCTTCTAGTTCCGACAATGCAGTACTAACCAACAAGTAATCTAACTAACAATTCCAAAACTACTGTCTTATACACACAAGTGTAAGGGGATAAAGAATATGTACATAAAGATATATGAATGAGTGATGGTAAAGAGCGGCATAGGCAAGATACAGTAGATGGTATCGAGTACAGTATATACATATGAGATGAGTATGTAAACAAAGTGGCATAGTTAAAGTTGCTAGTGATACATGTATTACATAAAGATGCAGTAGATGATAGAGTACAGTATATACGTATACATATGAGATGAATAATGTAGGTTATGTAAACATTATATTAGGTAGCATTGTTTAAAGTGGCTAGGGATATATTTTACATAATTTCACATCAATTCCCATTATTAAAGTGGCTGGAGTTGAGTCAGTGTGTTGGCAGCAGCCACTCAATGTTAGTGGTGGCTGTTTAACAGTCTGATGGCCTTGAGATAGAAGCTGTTTTTCAGTCTCTCGGTCCCAGCTTTGATGCACCTGTACTGACCTCATGAACCCAATTGAAATGATTTGGGATGAGTTGGACCGCAGAGTGAAGGAAAAGCAGCCAACAAGTGTTCAGCATATGTGGGAACTCCTTCAAGACCGTTGGAAAAGCATTCCAGGTGACTACCTCAAGCTGTCATCAAGGCAAAGTGTGGCTACTTTGAAGAATCTAACATCTGAAATATTGTTTCATTTGTTTAACACTTTGTTTGCTTACCACATGATTCCATGTGTGTTATTTCATAGTTTTGATGTCTTCACTATTATTCTACAATGTAGAAAATAAAGAAAACCCCTTGAATGAGTAGGTGTGTCCAAGCTTTGACAGGTACTGCACATTGAAACACAAACCCAACTATCTACATTAAACCCCTGGTTGAACAATTCCAATTTCAAAAGACGGGGTCTCTTCATCCTCCACATATGATTTCATTTCATTGACATAAAAGGACAACTGGGCCATTTCTCTGTGAGTAATGTAAACCAGCTATCTCTTCTCCATTAGATATCGTGCCAGTACTGTACATATGATGTAAAATGAGAAAGCGAGAGGAGGGATGGAGGAGGAACATGTGGCATTAGTGAGATTCTCTATGTCCCAAATGGCACACTATTCCATTCCCTCAGTGCACAACCATAGGGCTCCGGTGAAAAGTAGTGCACTATATGGGGAATAGGGTGCCATTTGGGACGCACTTAGACAGTCAGTGTTCTAAAGAGACCAAAGCTACGGCAGCTGTTGCAGTGGGAGGCCCTTTGGTCCTGCTGTAAATGGCATGACTTTTGCTGTGTGATCAATGCTGTTTCATTGAAGAATATCAATATGGGCTCTCAACAACAACAAATGATGCATTTGAATTGGAACCCCTTGTTTAGCAAAGCTTCCCCAAGAGGAAACTGACCTTTATCTGAAACGAAAGCTGTTTTTGAACGCATAGGCCATGATTCAGCCATTCAACCAACGACAGAAGTTGTGTGTGTGTGTGTGTGTGTGTGTGTGTGTGTGTGTGTGTGTGTCTGGGGCCATATGAAATCCATCAAAATCACACAAGCTGATACCAGGCCCCATTTTACTCCAAGGCTGTGGTCTGGTCATCCAATGGCATTTTGAAGGTAAACAATCAGATTCTTAAAATAATACAAAACAGGTTTATCCAAACAACTGGCCTTAATAGAATTACAATGAAATTACACCACAAAGCCACAGGATGTTTCTTTGACCAGGCATCGGAGACATTGGTACAATAAATCTCCGCTTTAAACAGATCTGCTTCTTCAAATATTTAACAAGCGGGATTCTGTATCAACAACCGAGGATTAAGCAGCATTGATGAAGTACTAGCTCGGAGACTAGGAGATTACATCTTGGTGATAAGTCATTGCTGACTGGAGAATGTAGGGTCGAGAGCATACGGGGTATTTACGGTTACATACACAAAAGTATGTGGACACCCCTTCAAATGAATGGATTTGACCATTTCAGCCACACCCGTTGCTGACAGGTGTATAAAATCGACCACACGGCCATGCAATCTCCATAGACAAACATTGGCTGTAGAACGGCCTCACTGAAGAGTTCAGTGACTTTCAACATGGCACTGTCATAGGACTCCATCTTTCCAATAAGTCAGATCGTCAATTTTCTGCCCTACTAGAGCTGCCCATGTCAACTGTAAGTGGTGTTATTGTGAAGTGGAAAGGTTTTGAAGCAACAACGGCTCAACCGCAAAGTGGTAGGCCACACAAGCTCACAGAACGGGACTGCCGAGTGCTGAAGTGCGTACAAATCGTCTGTTACAAACTGCCACTGGAAGCAACATCAACCCAATAACTGTTCATCGGGAGCTTCATGAAATGGGTTTCCATGGCAGAGCAGCCGCACACAAGACTAAGATCACCATGCACAATGACAAGCATCGGCTGGAGCGGTGCAAAGCTCGCCGCCATTGGACTCTGGAGCAGCGGCAACTCGTTCTCTGGAGTGATGAATCACGCTTCACCATCTGGCAGTCGACAGACTAATCTGGGTTTGGTGGATGCCAGGAGAACTCTACCTGCCCAAACGCACAGTGCGTCCGGTAAAGTTAGGTGGAGGAGGAATAATGGTCTGGGCTGTTTTTCCATGGTTAGGACTAGGCCCCTTCGTTCCAGTGAAGGGAAATCTTAACGCTACAACATTCAATGACATTCTAGATGATTCTGTGCTTCCAACTTTGTGGCAACAGTTTGGGGAAGGCCCTTTCCTTTTTCAGCATGACAATGCCACCATTCACAAAGCGAAGTCCATACAGAATTGGTTAGTCGAGATCGGTGTGGAAGACCTCGACTGGCCTGCACAGAGCCCTGTCCTCAACCCAATCAAACACTGTTGGGATGAATTGTAACGCCGACTGCAAGCCAGGCCTAATCACCCAACACCAGCGCCCAACCTCACTTATGCTCGTGGCTGAATGGAAGCAAGTCCACACAGCAATGTTCCAACATCTAGTGGAAAGCTTTCCCAGAAGAAAAGAGGCTGTTATATCAGCAAAGAGGGGAACTACTCCATTTTAATGCCCATGATTTTAGAATGAGATATTCGACGAGCAGGTGTCCACATACATAGTAATGCCTACAATCTTGGAATGAGCAGGTGTCGACATACTTTTGGTCATGTAGTGTATCTCAGGTTAGTGTAAAATGTGTCTCTTGGTTCAAACTCACCACTGACTGTACTAGTTAGCATACAGTATCATGGTTCAGCTGCAGAGCAGTTCGACCAAACGCTTCCTCCAGTTTCTATGGTCGCTAGCAAGGTTTGCAATTTGATGTGGTTGGACCTACTTGTTTTCAACATCTACTAGGCCTTGACAGTTTAGTGTATTGTAATTGTGGAGGGTCTGGGGAAAACCACCGCCTAAAGTGAATTAAACTAATTACAGTTTGCCCCCCCACACACACATACACCTGTACACACACTCATCGCTACCACAAAACATCTACAATTCACAGTCCAGTCAAGCTCATTTAGCAGCTTCCCACTACACAAGCATGACCTATCCTATAATCCCTCAGCCAATCACAAGCATGAAATATCCTCTAACCCCTCAGCCAATCATAAGCCACAGACGGACACACCACTTCCTGTAATAACACACATATCACATAGATCAAAGTTAACCACATTATCTCAGATTAGTGTGATCATGTCAGATTACTGGGGCTGGTAACGCAATACAGCCTGGCTGCATCACAAATGGCAACCTATGCCTTACATCATGACTACTTTGACCAGGGCCTATAGGGCTCTGGTCAAAAGGGTACTTTATGTAGAGAATAGGGGGCCATTTGGGACGCAACCCCAGACTATGGTTTCACAACACATCACTGGAGGCACATTGCCTACCCTCCAGGACACCTACAGCACCTTCACAGGAAGGCCAAAAAGATAATCAAGGACATCAACCACCCAGTTACTCAACCCTGCACCTTAAAGGCTGCTGCCCTACATACAGTTGAAGTTAAAGTTTATATACACCTTAGCCAAACACATTTAATCTCAGTTTTTCACAATTAATCCTAGTAAACATTCTCTGTTTTAGGTCAGTTAGGGTCACCACTTTATTTTAAGAATGTGAACTGTCAGAATAATAGTAGAGAGAATTATTTATTTCAGCTTTCATTTCTTTCATCACATTCCCAGCGGGTCAGAAGTTTACATGCACTCAATTAGTATTTGGTAGCACTGCCTTTAACCTCTAGTGACTTCCCATCCCGCATGAGGGAAAGTAATCATCGACTGACACTAATTAGCATAACGCAACGGACATAAATATTCCTAGAAAATATTCCTATTCATGAAAATCACAAGTGAAATATATTGAGACACAGCTTAGCCTTTTGTTAATCATCCTGTCATCTCAGATTTTCAAAATATGCGTTACAGCCAAAGCTAGACAAGCATTTGTGTAAGTTTCTCAGTTTTTCACAATTAATCCTAGTAAACATTCTCTGTTTTAGGTCAGTTAGGATCACCACTTTATTTTAAGTATGTGAACTGTCAGAATAATACTAGAGAGAATTATTTATTTCAGCTTTCATTTCTTTCATCACATTCCCAGCGGGTCAGAAGTTTACATGCACTCAATTAGTATTTGGTAGCACTGCCTTTAAATTGTTTAAGGGCTGCAATCCCGTTAACGGGATTGATATGACAACAGCCAGTGAAAGTGCAGAGCGCCAAATTCAAACAACAGAAATCTCATAATTAAAATTCCTCAAACATACATGTATCTTATACCATTTTAAATGTAATCTTTTTGTTAATCCCACCAACGTGTCCGATTTCAAATAGGCTTTACAGCACAAGCACCACAAACGATTATGTTAGGTCAACGCTAAGTCACAGAAAGAATCTGCCATTTTTCCAGCCAAAGAGAGGAGTCACAAAAAGCACAAATAGAGATAAAAGGAATCACTAACCTTTGACGATTTTCATCAGATGACACTCATAGGACACAATAGATTTCAAAAAAACTTTACGGAGAAAGCAAACCATGCAATAATCTGAGAACAGCTTTCAGACAACAAAGGAGCCAAAAAGATATCCGCCATATTGGGTAGTCAACAGAAGTCAGAAACAGCATTAGAAATATTCACTTACCTTTGATGATCTTCATCAGAATGCTCTCCCAGGAATCCCAGTTCCACATTAAATGTTTGATTTAGTTCGATAATGTCCATAATTTATGTCCAAAGACCTACTTTTGTTAGCTCGTTTGGTAAACAAATCCAAAGTCATGAAGAGCGTTCCCTAGTTGCAGACGAAATGTCAAAAAGTTTTCTACTGTCCGTAGAAACTTGTCAAACTAAGTATAGAATCAATCTTTAGGATGTTTTTAACATAAAACGTCAATAATATTCCAACCGGAGAATTCCAAGGTCTGTAGAAAAGCAATGGAACAAGAGCTAACTCACTCGAGACCGCGCCTCAGAGCCTGTGGCAATCGACCAGACACCTGGCTCAAACAGCCCTTATGAGTCCCCACTTCACAACAGAATCCTCAAACAAGTTTCTAAAGACGGTTGACATCTAGTGGAAGCCTTAGGAAGTGCAACATAACCAATATCCCACTGTGTATTCAATAGGGGCTGGGTTGAAAATCAACCAACCTCAGATTTCCCACTTCCTGTTTGGATTTCTTCTCAGGTTTTTGCCTGCCATATGAGTTCTGTTATACTCACACACATCATTCAAACAGTTTAAGAAACCTCAGAGTGTTTTATATCCAATACTAACAATAATATGCATATATTAGCAACTGGGACTGAGGAGCAGGCCGTTTACTCTAGGCACCTTTCATCCAAGCCAGTCAATATTGCCCCTGCAGCCATAAGAAGTTTTAACTTGGGTCAAACGTTTCAGGTAGCCTTCCACAAGCTTCCCACAATAAGTTGCGTGAACTTTGGCCCATTCATCCTGACAGAGCTGGTGTAACTGAGTCAGGTTTGTAGGCCTCCTTGCTCGCACACACTTTTTCAGTTCTGCCCACAAATGTTCTATGGGACTGAGGTCAGGGCTTTGTGATGGCCACTCCAATACCTTGAATTTGTTGTACTTAAGCCATTTTGCCACAACTTTTGAAGTATGCTTGGGGTCATTGTCCATTTGGAAGACCCATTTGGAAGACCAAACTTTAACTTCCTGACTGATGTCTTGAGATGTTGCTTCAATACATCCACAATTTCCTTTCCTCATGATGCCATCTATCTTGTGAAGTGCACCAGTATCTCCTGCAGCAAAGCACCCCCACAACATGATGCTGCCACCCCTGTGCTTCATGATTGGGATGGTGTTCTTTGGCTTGCAAACCTCCCCCTTTTTGCTCCAAACATAACGATGGTCATTACGGCCAAAAGGTTCTATTTTTCTTTCATCAGACCAGAGGACATTTATCCAAAAAGTACAATCTTTGTCCCCATGTGCAGTTGCAAACCGTAGTCTGTTTTTTTATGGCGGTTTTGGAGCAGTGGCTTCTTCCTTGCTGAGCGGCCTTTCAGGTTATGTCGATATAGGACTTGTTTTACTGTGGATATAGACACTTTTGTACCTGTTTCCTCCAGCATCTTCACAAGGTCCTTTGCTGTTGTTCTGGGATTGATATGCACTTTTCACACTAAAGTATATTCATCTCTAGGAGACAGAACACGTCTCCTTCCTGAGCGGTATGACGGCTGCATGGTCCCATGGTGTTTATACTTGCGTACTATTGTCTGTACAGATGAACGTGGTACCTTCAGGCATTTGAAAATCGCTCCCAAGGATGAACCAGACTTGTGGAGGTCTACAATGGAGGTCTTGGCTGATTTCTTTTGATTCTCCTCCCATAATGTCAAGCAAAGAGGCACTGAATTTGAAGGTAGGCCTTGAAATACATCCACAGGTACACCTCCAATTGACTCAAATGTGGTCAATTAGCCTATCAGAAACTTCTAAAGCCATTACATACTTTTCTGGAATTTTCCAAGCTGTTTAAAGGCACAGTCAACTTCTGACCCACTGGAATTGTGATAGTGAATTAGAAGTGAAATAATCTGTCCGTAAACAATTGTTGGAAAAATTACTTTTGTCATGCACAAAGTAGATTTGCCAAAACTATAGTTCTTGACCCTACCAATCCCTGTAGCGGGATCATTTTCGTCTGCAACCGCTGAATAGCATATACGCAACAGTCAAATAATATTACTAGAAAATATTCATATTCATGAAATCACAAGTGCAATATTTTGAAACACAGCTTAGCCTTTTGTTAATCACCCTGTCGTCTCAGATTTAGAAATTATGCTTTACAGCGAAAGCAATCCAAGCGTTTGTGTAAGTTTATCGATAGCCTAGCATAGCATTATGTACACTTAGCATCAGGAAGCTTGGTCACAAAAATCAGAAAAGCAATCAAATTCACCGTTTACCTTTGAGGATCTTCGGATGTTTTCACTCACAAGACTCCCAGTTACACAGCAAATGTTCCTTTTGTTCCATAAACATTATTTTTATACCCAAAATACTGACGTTTCTTTGTCGCGTTATGTTCAGAAATCCACAGGAAAGAGCGGTCACGACAACGCAGATGGAAATTCCAAATAGTCTTCATAATGTCCACAGAAACATGTCAAACGTTTTTTATAATCATTCCCCAGGTAGTTTTTAAAATATATATTCGATAATATATCAACCGAGTGTGTAACTTTTTCCATAACAGCGGGAGGAACAATGGCCGCTTCACTCAATCGCACACCATCTCACTCTGAGAGCCCCCACCTCTCCACTTACACAATGTGATCCTTCACGCTCATTTTTCAAAATAAAAGCCTGAAACTATGTCTAAAGACTGTTGACACCTTAGAGAAGCCACAGAAAAAGGAATCTGGTGGATATCCCTTTAAATGGAGGACAGGCACGCATAGGAACACAGAGGTTTCAAAATAAGAGGCTCTTCCTGATTGGTTTATCCTCAGGCTTTCGCCTGCAATATCAGTTCTGTTATACCCACAGACAATATTTTTACAGTTTTGGAAACTTTAGAGTGTTTTCTATCCTAATCTGTCAATTATATGCATATTCTAGCATCTGATCATGAGAAATAGGCCGTTTACTTTGGGAACGTTCTTTTGCCAAACAGCTTCAAGAGGTTAACAAGAAATTTGTGGAGTGATTGAAAAATTAGTTTTAACGACTCCAACTGTACATAGACATGGAATCAATGGTCTCTTTAATAATGGAACACTAGTCACTTTAATCATGTTAACATACTGTATTCTATTCTACTGTATTTTAGTCAATGCCACTCCGACATTGCACTTCCTAATATTTATATATATCTTAATTCCATTATTTTACTTCAGATGTATGCATATTGTTGTGAATTGTTAGATCCTACTGCTCTGTTGGAGCTAGGAACACAAGCATTTCGCTACACCCGCATTAACATCTGCTAAAAATGTGTGAGACCAATAACATTTGATTTGTGCTTGACAGGAATTACCCATTTGTATATGTGGACTGATAATATCAGGCTGATTTTATGTATATGAATGCATAATACCATGGTCACGGCAGTCAGCCAAACGGTTAAGAGCATTGGGCCAGTTACCGAAACATCTCTTGTCCAAATCCCTGAGCCGACTAGGTGAAAAATCTGCCGTTGTGCCCTTGAACAAGGCACTTAACACTAATCGCTCCTGTAATTCGCTCTGGGTAAGAGCGTCTGCTAAATGACTCAAATGCAAATTGAAAAAATATAGGGATTATGTTGAACGAGGAAAACATTGTATGGCCTATGTGTGTTCTCTCTCCCTCACTGTTACGCAGACACGCACACACACACACACACACACACACACACACACACACACACCCTCACTCACCGTGGCAGGGAGCTGTACTGTCTCTGCGCCTGTTGGAAGGCGTCTCTCTCCTCCTGCCTCTGTCTCTGTCTCTGCACCTCTACAGACACAGAGTGTCGGCCTGTCTGTTGTCCGTCTGTCTGGTACGGGCTTGGGCCTGTGTTGGTGTTGTTGGGCTGAAAGAGGGAGGGGCCAACATCCTGGTTATTCAACACACACAACTATCCGACACATACAATGCACCAGAGCCTTACATTTAAGAGTGTGGACATTGAGATTCGACCAAATGTATTAGGATGCATTTACAGTGCATCTGTGAATCTATGAATAAATAGAAGGGACTAAAAGTTGGCCAAACTCTAAATATATGGCTCTGCAATACTTACCAGGAGCCATCAAGACATGGCCTGCTCTTGTCCTTCACCGTGGCCAGGTCAAACAGAGGTTAGACTGACAGACAGAGAGGAGGACGGAGGAGCATGCTGGTGACGCAGGGTGGACGGAGATGAGATGGATGTTAGTACTGCAGGTGTATACGAAGCCTCTCAGCCGACGCCCTAGCGCAGGTCATTAACCGTCCTGAACAGCCAGAGCGCACGCCACGGAACGCCACGGAGGAACAGCGTCGTCATTCACTTATCTCCAGCTCCTCCTGGCATGTGACTGTGGATGCCTCCCAAATGGCACCCTACAGTATAACCTACATTTTTGACCAGGGGCCTGGTCAAAAATAGCGCACTGTATATGGGAATAGGGTGCCATTTCAGCCACACATCCCATATATCCTCCACGGAACACATTGAAACACGTCGAGGAACGACTAACTACCACGCCTTCTTTCTCCTTCCCCATCTTTCATCAGCGAGGAGGTGGGTGTAATGGCTGCGGATCAGTCATAACACAAAGGCTATCTAATATTACTTTGATGGGCCATGCCAAGTATTCATACAGAGTGCCACGCTCTAGTGGTGGAAGGGCCATAAAGCAATTTGTCCCGTCATCGCAGGGAGGACCTCCGAGACACCCACATTAAACCTAATGAATCCTTTTAATCATCGGGGATTGATTGGCATAACCTGGGCTGTTGGGCGCGCTGTCGCACTCTGTTGCCATGGCGACGCCAGCCAGGCCATGGACACCTAAAAGGTAGCTCATCTCCATCCATATCGCTAGCGAGATGTGTTCCAGATGTGAATTTCACTGTGCATATTACATATTGCATACGTAAATTACAGTTTGCAATATGGTGTGATTGGATATACTTGATCCCTTTAGTGTCTTGAAATAATAACTTTGTAAGACAAGGAAACAAAGCTAGAAAACCACAACCTATAAAGCTTATCAAGGTATTAAAATGAACGCGGAAGGCGCTAAAATAAAATACAGAGAGGCAATATAAACGCTTCTGGCTGCCGAAAGCAGCCCCCGTGGACGCACTGCTCTTAGTGTGGTAAATGATCGCAATAACGGTTCCCCAACGCAGAAACACAGTCGATCAGTCACTGTGATCGAATTAGCCCAAGGAAACCATGGTCGTGTTCAGTAGGGCACACCATAGCAAAAAGTTTTGCAACGCAAAGTGACAATCTGTGTTGTTATTGGACGAGTTTCGGTAGTACCCATTGCCAAAACGTTTCTTCCCTACAGAATACAAGCCAGATTCCGCCGCTCTCCTCTGGACCATTGTACTACAGTGAGAAATATACCATCCAGAGGGGTAGCAATCAGAGGTAGAGCTGTCTAACCTCCGCTAACCAGGAACACCTAACTAAACAGCATGCAGGACAGGATCATTAGGGAAGTGATTTGCAGCACAACTACAGACATGCTGGATTCCAGACAGCAGGCCCCAGCGGGCTAAAGGGGAGATAATGCACAGGGCTGGCCTGACCTGTAATATCAAAGCCTGCTAAGAACACTCACAGTGACAGGGTCAGTGCTTCCACATGGCGGGACTCTCCCTTCATTGTTTACCCTATGGGCCCCAGAATGGAATTCCCAGAACTCTTTTCACCTTGTGTATGTAGAGAAGTCATTCTTCTTACTGACTTGACCATAGAAATAGAATTACTAGAACGGACATTCTCATTCAAGTCAGCGTTCTGTAATTGGACTTGTGACACTAGTCTAGACCGAACACTATGGCCACTACAGAAGATGTTAATTGAACGTTATGTGCTGAGTCTGTCTCCTCACGCTAAATGGAATGGAGTGGGTGGGGCTGGACTGATGGGGTTAATGTTCTGATATATAGGGCCTCTTAGTCTGATCAATTCACTCTAATAATGAGACAGCTACAAAATGCATCCTGCGTCCCAAATAGCACCCTATCCTCTATATAGTGAACAAAGCATTGCACAATGAATGTTCAAGTGCATGAGTTTTTCCACATTTTGTTATGTTACAGCCTTATTCTAAAGTTGATTAAATAAATAAAAAATCCTCAGCAAAAAAAAAAAACTGAAATACATGATATACTTGGGTATTCAGACCCTTTGCTAAGAGACTCGAAATTGAGCTCAGGTTCATCCTGTTTCCATTGATCATCCTTAACATATTCCTACAACTTGATTGGAGTTCACCTGTGGTAAATTAAATTGATTGGACATGATTTGGAAAGGCACACAAATCAAATCAAATCACCTGTCTATACAAGGTCCCACAGTTGACAGCGCATGTAAGAGGAAAAACCAAGCCATGAGGTTTAAAGAATAGTCCGTAGAGCTCTGAGACAGGATTATGTCGAGGCACAGATCTGGGAAGGGTACCAAAACATTTCTGCAGCCTTGAAGGTCCCCAAGAACACAGTGGCCTCCAAGACTCTTCCTAGAGCTGGCTGCCTGGCCAAACTGAACAATCGGGGGAGAAGGGCCTTGGTGAGGGAGGTGACCAGAGCTCCAGAGTTCCTCTGTGGAAATGGGAGAACGTTCCAGAAGGACAACCATCTCTGCAGCACTCTACCAATCGGGCCTTTATGGTAGAGTGGCCAGACGGAAGCCACTCCTCAGTAAAACGCACATGACAGCCACTTGGAGTTTCCCAAAAGGCAACCCTCAGACCATGAGAAACAAGATTCTCTGGTCTGATAAAACCATGATTGAACTCTTTGGCCTGAATGCCAAGCGTCACGTTTGGAAGAATCCTGGCACCATCCCTACGGTTAAGCATGGTGGTGGAAGCATCATGGAGATGTTTTTCAGTGGGAGGGACTTGAAGACTACTCAGGATCGAGGAAAAGAAGAATGGAACAAAGTAGAGAGATTACTGATGAAAATCTGCTCCAGAGCGCTCAGGACCACAGACTGGGGGTTAAGGTTCACCTTCCAACAGGACAAAGACCTTAAGAACACAGCCAAGACAACGCAGGAGTGGCTTTGGGACAAGTCTCTGAATGTCCTTGAGTGGCCCAGTCAGAGCCCGGACTTGAACCCGATCTAACATCTCTGGAGAGACCTGAAAATAGCTATGCAGCAACGCTCCCCATCCAACCTGACAGAGCTTGAGGATCTGCAGAGAAGAATGGGAGAAAATCCCCAAATACAGGTGTGCCAAGCTTACAGTGTCATACCCAAGAAGACCCAAGGCTGTAATTGCTGTCAAAGGTGCTTCAACAAATGATTGAGTAAGAAAGTATAGAAAACTGTTTTAGTTTTGTCATTATGGGGTAATTGTGTGTAGATGGATGAGGGGAAAAAATAATTTAATCAATTTCAGAACAAGGCTGTAATGTAACAAAATGTGGAAAAAGTCAAGGGGTCTGTATACTTTCTGAAGGCACTCTATATGCACAGGGAGCATAATTGAGTTTTCAGCGACATATGTTACCATTTTCCATAATTTGGCAATCAGTATGGCAGAGAAAATAAAATCTAAGAACACAAAATTACTGCTGATTACTATGCGGTTCTGTAAGACGTTGGTTATTCTGTTATTTAGAAATAAATTGTGATGGCAATTATGTCTGACTCCCTTCAATGGTGCGGTCATGGGAACAGGGTAACTTCGCTTTCTATCAGTAATGTAAATAAACAATGTGATGGTATTATCAAGGAGTTTAAATCGGCAATCAGCAGTTGAAACAAGGTGATTTGGTAAAAAGCCGAGTGTAGGGGCTGGAGAAATGTGACCGCTCTCAAATTCAGACAGCTCTGGATGCAAGGACGAACCATCCATGACATCAAATGTATAGTTGAAACCATGTTTAGAGGCTATGTAGTGTTTGTTACATTTACATTGTTTACAAACATTGGAGAAGAACAAGCTTATATTTCGGGTTCTGATGGGGTACAACAGTTGAACTAAGCTCATGTGGCATTTATAAGTAATATTCTTCAACAATCAATGGGTACATATCATTAATTTAGAAGTCAAAAAATGGATGAAGCAACTGCAGATTGCCCCTTTAATGACTATGCCTGAGTCCAAAATAGCACCCTATTCCCCTAAGGCGCTGGGCAGTAGTGTACTATACAGGGAATAGGGTGCCATTTGGGACACAACCGATATGTACATGCTTGACTGTGTAGAGCAACAAAGCGCAGCTTGAAAGCCCTTCCCCACACATGGCACACTCAGTGTCTCAAAACAAGACCAAGCTTTTTATTTGATTTATCATCATCACCTCTAAATGAAGCCCAGGGCCCGTACGCATGAATTGTCTCAGAGTAGGAGTGCTGATCTAGGATCAGTTCTGCATTTTAGATCACAGTGAATGATCCTAGCTCAGTACTCCGACTCTGATACACCTGATTCATACAGCCCCAGAGGTCAAATGTAGTCTGTTCATGATCTCTCCGTTTACAACTGTTAGAAAACTCATTCAAATCAATCCTTAGACAACGCCATACAAAAGATTAGAAAAACGGTACATGTTGACAGTCTAAAAACAACATCACACGTATATAGAGGCCTAAGAGACGAAAGTTGAATTAGTACAAATGTACTTCATAACAACGTATAGGAGTAATACAGCCAAATATTTAAATATACACAGCAGTGGTTATAGGACAAAAGACATGACACAACAATATATACATATTCTAGAAATATTAAAAAGTAGTGACTTTCAAACATTAGGCAAATTATTTTGCTGATCATTCATAATTTGACGTTGTAACAGACAGAATGTAAAATGTATACTTAAGGCATACTGCTGGTGTAATGGATGGAAGAATAGGACATAGTGCAGTCTTTACCTAGGAACCAGAGACCTTCAATTACATCATAGAAAGGTATTCTGTAAGAATTATCAAGGCATTTCCAATTTTTCCCAATTGTAATTGCTTGAATTATCACTCATCCTATTTTGGTGGCCATGCCAACAAAAGAGTACAAATTCAAAAAAATCCACAACGCCCGAACCTCTTCTCTAAAAAGGCACAGTTAAAAACCGACAATTGCGGGGGTGCTTTCTTATCACACAGAAAGCACCCCCGCAATCAGACACACAGACAGGAGTCCATTGGTCCTTGAGAAGGTGGGCGGGTCCTTGTTTTGTGAGAGACAGACAGACAGACCAACAGATGGCATTGATGGCAGATGGGATGAGAAGGGTGGTGCGACGGGGGTGGTGGTCGTGACGGGTGGGGTTAGAGGTCAGGTGAGTGTGCCAGAGGGTCACATGCTCCTAGACGCATGCAGGTGGAGATGTTGGTTGCAACCAAAAAGGCACCCTATTTTCCATGTAGTGCACTACTTTTAACCAGGTCACATAGGCCTCTAGCCAAAAGTAGCGCACTAAATAGGGAATAGGATGCCATTTGGGACTTAACCGTTGTTGTAAGAGTTATTGGGTCGTTCCATATGATTTGAAACCCTTTCTGACTGCATCCTTTTTGATTTGAATTGAACCTTTCATACATGTTTGCGGTGGTCTACTTTTCGGACCTGAATGCCAAAACATTCAGGAGACCATTTTGCATACCCCACCGTAACATGAGAAATCCATGTTTTCATCACTGAAAAAGAAAAAATGTTGAGTTTGATATTATTTAAAAGCTTACAAACAGGATTGTCAAAGTATTTTATAATTTGAACTTTGAGCACTTCTGGGTCACTCCACAAAGAGTGCCTTTTGCGTGCATCCCTTTGATATTTTATGTAGAATTTGTGCGCCAATATTGTATTTTAAAAGCCTGTTATATAAAATGAAGTGCTCTTTAATATATACCACATGGATAATTCAATAAATCAGATTTTTAATATTAATAAACACTAAAGTACCAAAATTCAGCATTTTGACATGTCCTTCCATACACCCTCTGACTTCTAAGAAGATTTTTTACCCATTTTACCCCAACATTCCTCCACTTAACACCAACATTTCTACATGTTTTCACCATCATTCTAAAGCCCTAGTTATTTAGTTGCTGTGACAAAGTAATTTCTGAATATTATTCTTCATTTGATGTTATTAGTGATTCTTTTAAAGGTCAACCCTGTTACACTGAACTCTCGTTTTAATATGGTAAAGAAAAAGAAAGAAGACTGAACTAATAGTCAAATCATAGTGTAAAAGCAGATGAGCTGGTTGGTCCTACTCATTTTCTGAGGTATTGTGGTAGAAAACTGAGCGGGTTGAGCACAACACCCTTTAACCAAAATAGATAAATAGACAGGCTAGAAATGTTTTAAAAATACAAAACTTGTGAAGCTAGAATGACATTTTCCCTCCCTGTTGGACACAACAAGCTTCCATTCCCCCTGTCACAAGTGTATTTATGGCTGATTTAAGATGAAGTCGCCAAACTTGTTACGGTCGTTGAAATCATATGGAACAACCCTATTAGAGAAGAGCCTGGGTTAGGTGGGAGACTCAGAGGAGTTAATGAGAAGAAGCTCCACAGGCTGAGCTTGTTCAGTCAGTGTCATACTGGACAGTCCATACTCAGGGCTGGCCCCGGTGGTTGTGAGGTTAGTCGTAGTAGGAGGCTCCACGATGTAGCCAGCTAGCCAGCCAGCTAGCCAGCCAGCTAGCCAGGGTATTAGCAGCCCTCCTAGGCTGGCAGTGGTGGGGAGGTTGGTGGTGGTTAGTGAGGGGGTCCATGGAGGAGGTCCATGGAGAGCCAGGCAGGACCGACCTGGTTCTCAGCCCGGTCTCAGACACTCACCCAGGGCTGCTCGAAGCTGTAGGTGCGTCTCCGGTCGTCAGGGTCGTCGTCTCCCCTGGCCTGCTGGAACTCGTGTCTCAGCCGCTGTATCCGGTCGTGGTTGCTAGGCGCTAGTCTGTTGCTGCAAGGGGTTGAGAGTGAGAGAGGAAATACTACATGAGCATGGTGGTGGCCCATTTGGAACAAGTCGGTGTCTCAAAATGGCACAGCATTTCCTATATAGTACACTACTTTTGACCAGAGCCTACAGTACATTACATTAGGGAACAGTGTACCATTTGGGACTGTTTCTATCAGCATAGCTGGGAAATGGTCCAGACACTGGACTGTAATACACAGTAGAGCAGCGTTTCCCAAACTCGGTTCACGTTTTGGCTTGTGCGCTAACACTACACAGCTGATTCAAATCAAAGCTTGATGATTAGTTGATTATTTGAATCAGCGGTGTAGTGATAGGGCAAAAAACGACATGTGCACCCCTTAGAATCCCAAGGACAGAGTTTCACAAACCCAGCAGTAAAGCCTCAAACATGAATCAAACTAATGTATACTAATGTATTATTCATAACCATGGAGTATGGTGTCCCTAATGGCACCATATCCCTTATATAGTGCACTACTTTTGACAAGAGCCCTATGAACTGTCAAGAGAAAAGGGAGAATTTGGGACACAGGCAAGAACAGAGCAAAGTAGTGTGAACAGTCGATAGTCAAGCTACATCCTCAGGCCACACATCACTCACCAACTTCCGTCCATTGTCTCTAAGCACACTCATAAACAACCACGGCCCACTAAAACACATCACCTGGCACGTCTGCATACTTATTGAACTGACCTTGACCCGAGAGAAAGAGGTCCTCTGTAGCTCAATTGGTAGAGCATGGCACTTGCCATTCCAGGATAGAGGGTTCGATTCCTGGGACCACCCATACGTAAAATGTATACATGCATGATTGTAAGTCGTTTTGGATACAAGTGTCTGCTAAATGGCATATATTAAGTATCTGCATTATACAGTAAGGCAGCCCTTGTCCCAGAAGCAGTGATGAAGATTGGAGCAGTTGCGGTGACCGTATTTCCGCCACACCGGCAGTCAGGACGACAATAAAATTCCATGTGAATTGTTAAGTCACAGTAATCTCCTCTTATGCACTCTGGACATGCTTAGGTAGTACCCAATTAGCTTGAAAATAAAAGAGAGCCGCACACTCTAGGAGCTCAGATGCAAAAATGTAATACCAACGTTTCGACGGCCATCAGGGTGGTACCCAATTTGCTAACTACCATCAGGTGCTCAGGGCTCTATTGTTCATCAGGTCCTCCATCAGGTCCTAATGGCCTGGTTCTCAGGGCTCTATTGTTCCGCCATCAGGTCCTAATGGCCTGCTACTCAGGGCTCTATTGTACCTCCATCAGGTCTTAATGGCCTGGGGTACTAATATAAGAAATAACATGGCATAGTTAAAGTGGCTAGTGATACATGTATCACTAGCCACTTCAACTATGCCACTTTGTTTACATACTCATCTCATATGTATATACTGCACTCAATACCATCTACTGTATCTTGCCTATGCCGCTCTGTACCATCACTCACTCATATATCTTTATGTACATATTCTTTATCCCCTTACACTTGTGTCTATAAGGTAGTAGTTTAGGAATTGTTAGCTAGATTACTTGTTGGTTATTACTGCATTGTCGGAACTAGAAGCACAAGCATTTCGCTACACTCGCAATAACATCTGCTAACCATGTGTATGTGACAAATAACATGTGATTTGATTTGATATTTGATTTGATGGCCTGCTACTCAGGGCTCTATTTTCCATCCATCAGGTCCCAATGGCCTTGTACTCAGGGTCTATTGTTCCTCCATCAGGTCCCAATGGCCTGCTACTCAGGGCTCTATTGTTCCTCCATTAAGTCCTAATGGCCTGCTACTCAGGGCCCTATTTTCCCTCCATCAGGTCCTAATGGCCTGGTACTCAGGGCTCTATTGTTCCTCCATTAAGTCCTAATGGCCTGGTACTCAGTGCTCTATTATTCCTCCATTAGGTCCTAATGGCCTGGTACTCAGGGTTCTATTGTTCCTCCATTAAGTCCTAATCGTCTGGTACTCAGGGCTCTATTGTTCCTCCATTAGGTTCTAATGTCCTGGTACTCAGGGCTCTATTGTTCCTCTATTAAGTCCTAATGGTCTGGTACTCAGGGCTCTATTGTTCCTCCATTAAGTCCTAATGGCCTGGTACTCAGGGCTCTATTGTTCCTCCATTAAGTCCTAATGGCCTGGTACTCAGGGCTCTATTGTTCCTCCATTAGGTCCTAATGGCCTGGTACTCAGGGTTCTATTGTTCCTCCATTAAGTCCTAATCGTCTGGTACTCAGGGCTCTATTGTTCCTCCATTAAGTCCTAATGGCCTGGTACTCAGGGCTCTATTGTTCCTCCATTAAGTCCTAATGGCCTGGTACTCAGGGCTCTGTTCTTCCTCCATTAGGTCCCTAATGGTCTGGTACTCAGGGCTCTGTTCTTCCTCCATTAGGTCCTAATGCCTGGTACTCAGGGCTCTGTTCTTCCTCCATTAGGTCCTAATGCCTGGTACTCAGGGCTCTGTTCTTCCTCCATTAGGTCCTAATGGTCTGGTACTCAGGGCTCTGTTCTTCCTCCATTAGGTCCTAATGCCTGGTAATCAGGGCTCTGTTCTTCCTCCATTAGGTCCTAATGGTCTGGTACTCAGGGCTCTGTTCTTCCTCCATTAGGTCCTAATGCCTGGTAATCAGGGCTCTGTTCTTCCTCCATCAGGTCCTAATGCCTGGTACTCAGGGCTCTGTTCTTCCTCCATTAGGTCCTAATGCCTGGTACTCAGGGCTCTGTTCTTCCTCCATTAGGTCCTAATGGTCTGGTACTCAGGGCTCTATTGTTCCTCCATTAGGTCCTAATGCCTGGTACTCAGGGCTCTGTTCTTCCTCCATTAGGTCCTAATGGTCTGGTACTCAGGGCTCTATTGTCCCTCCATTAGGTCCTAATGGTCTGGTACTCAGGGCTCTGTTGTTCCTATAACCACTCTGACAGTAATGCAAATACAATCAAAAATCACATCAAACACTTATCAGAACAGTATGGTGCTTTTAAAACTCAGCTCACTGTGATTGATTTGAAGAAAGAAGTTCAACAACAGGTTGAAACAGTATAAAACATGGTTATTGTGGATGTTGTTTCAAAGCCTAACACAACGAAATGGACAGCGCTTTCAACATCCATACGCATATTAATTTGACACCCATACGCATACTAGTTCAACACCCATTCACACATTAGTTAAACACACAGACGCATATTAATTCAACACCCATACGCATTTAATTAAACACCCATACGCATATTAGAGCTTATGCATACACATATATATGCCCAAGCGTGAAAAAAAAATTTGAATCAAAATTGAGATTGTGCCGTTATAAAATACATATTACGCAAGGCAGAAAAACATGACAAAAAAAGTTATTTAAGATGTCTTTGGTACATAATTGGTCTAGCCTTTACTCCAAATTCAAACAAATTCTAGTAATCGCCTTTGAGTGTGGCCTGTATCATTCTGGATGGACCGGTTACCTTATGCTATTCTCCAATCTTTCTATTCATGATTTGGGAGAGAATGTCGAGGCCTAGCGGCTAGGCCTTCAATTACAGTGCAACAACCGGAGTGGTCTATCCAGCATGAGTGGGACAGTGACCTCCATTTGCTATTGGAGTGCATACGGATGACCTTTTCCCCTTTCCCCTGTTCCTACCCATTTAATAATGATAACTGTACATATTAGTGAAGACAATATTACATTGAGAATAGTCTGATGGGTGATAATATGATCACTTGATGAGAGAACGGTCTGTGCAGCCTGAGGCAAGGAACACAGCGCAAGCTTTTCTTTGCGACGTTCTTAAATCATCAATAGCCTTTAGCCGGTCCATGAGGCCCCATTACATGTTTTGATTTATAAGACATTTTAAGGTTTGTATCTCTCACAAGTTGCCAAATAACTCAATCTAGCGTATAGGACCTGTTTCAAATGATCACTTTTACGCTCAACAGAGCCACTTCATCTGCGCACTCGCTCCAGAAAGGGAAAAATATCCTTTCTATTTTATTCAGCCAAGTTCAATTATATTCTTCTTACTATAAAACCATATGATATAAAATAACGGCACAGGACTTATGAGCATAACTTGTCTGCTAAACGAACAAGCCTACAGCATGCAGCATAGCCTTGATAACATCCAGTAGACCAACTCATACTCTGTCCTTCTGATATACATTTTCTCCATTATGTTTCTTTAGAGCTGCCTAAATGAAATGCTGGATATATGGTGATGGTGTATATTAAATTGATTCATTGGACTTGTTAAATGTAGATGTTCCAAAGGCACATCAGCGGCTTGTAATGAGCGGAGGCACGGAGATGCCAAATGTGTTTATGTTAATTAGGGTCAATTACCGTGAGACCGGCCCCCCCTTTTAGCATGACAATAAGAGAGGCGGAGAGAGAGAGAGGGGTGGGAGAAAGGACCCTCAGCTATGTACGTGTAGGTCATCTGTGGTCCCCTGGAGTAAAGCTAATTCAAACCTGACTTCTCTGTTAGACTACCACTCTGAACAGCCATGTCAGGTGACTAGAGAGCATCAGCAGGAGAGAGATCAGAAGTTGACTTTTCAACTTTCAAACACAAGCCAGTAACTTTCCTGGACATCCTTTTATGATCTCTTTAAAAGCCCCCCCCCCCAAAAAGCCCAGCTCTTAAAACGCTCCTGTCTCAGGAGTTCCTATGAAATAGCCTTACAACATCCCAATCATTAACAAAGCATTGCTTCCAAAAACCAGACAACTGAAACAGACAGACACATCGAAGGCTGTTTGGGGATCTATGAAACAGCAGACGTTATCTCAATCATTTGCAAAAAAAAATAAAAGCATTGGATCAATACCTAAATCAATACTGACAAACATTGAATCCATAACCACAGAACATATCCATTAAGCCTGTTTAGGGTAGGAAACTGCCATGTGTGATCTGTCAAATCACTGTGATATTTAACTCAGCCATATCCCCTTTGAACACACATGACCCCGGGGCACCATGTGTGACCCTGCCTATAGGTCACAGCACCATCAGCGTTCAGGATAACAGAATGCCTTTATTAGATATTAGCCTGCCATGCAACCTGTGAACAGATGACTCTCAACAGAGCACTGGGCTATTCCCTATGTAGTGCACTACCTATGACCAGGGCCCATTAGTGCATCGTTTGACCAGAGACTAAGTAGGGAATAGGGTGCAATTTGGGAGCATGGTAGGATTTAATTATTATTATTATTTTTAAACAGTTATTGCTTAGAATTATAGTTTTGAAGCACTGACATTTTTCATAATACTGGGGCTGGCTAATATTGAATTGGAAAAAGTGTGTGTGTCCCCTACTCTTCTACATCATAACACTATGAAATGGAACAGAAATGTTTGGATGTTTCAATGTACCCCTCAGTATCACCCAATAAGCCTTTAAACAGGGATTTAAATTATTAACACAGGATTTTTAAAAGGCTTTCCTTCACTGAAAAGCTCAGCGTTTACAGACTTTGGCCTCTGGGGCTCAATAACAACAGACTTGGGCCGCATCCCAAACGGCACCCTATTGTTTACGTTTAAATCCCAGGCAGTAAAAGCCATGGGCCCTGGTCAAAAGTAGTGCACTACATAGCGAGCCATTTGGGACTCAGCCTTGGCCTGGCAGGTGACTGGTAAGCTATTTATTTCATGTTATGATAGGATGTGCCCTTTAAGTTTTGTCTGTGGCTTTAAGCTTGGTCAGGACTAGGACCGTAAAAGAGGCTACGACTTCAGCAGAACAAAATAATGCCTACAGCCAAACAAAACAACTTCAAAAACACCAGTTTGGAGTGAATAGTAGCCTAGGAATAGCGCCACGGCTCTGAGTCCGGCCTTGACCGGGGCGAGTCGGTGGAGCTGTCCCCCAGGTGCTGACTCACGTCTGTGTGGCTCTGGGTGAATGTAAAGACGTACAGGACTCATTATTTCCACTCAGAATGGACAGCAGATGTTCGCAGCCATAAATCTAAAACCTAAAACTCTGGTTTGGGAGGTACAGTGAAAAGTGACGGGTCAAGCTTGGAGCCATTGACCAAAACTCAACTCCTTGAGTTTTGGTCAAAAGGAACCGTCACATGAGCCTGGTCACAGATTTGTTGGTGTTGTCTTGCCAACTCCAATGGGTGGCTATGCAACACAAACAGATAATGACCATAGGGAGTTGGCTAGACAGAACAAACAGATCATGAAACCAGGCTACTGTCACATTGCAGTCCCTATTAATTCTAACTCCCCAAGGAGGTCAAAATCAAAGGCTGTCTATAGGGGAGCCCCTACAGTAGAATGTAAAGTGCAGTAAATGACAGTAGCAGCTGATCCAAAGGCTCCTAATCCCCTGGATTCAATCCGAATGGCCTCTTTCAGAGCTCCTCTTCCTTCCCACCCTTCAGGACATAACGGGAGCATCTCACAGATAGAAATGGTACAAGACAGCAACGGAAAACACCCATCCTGATCATATTAATATGTGGGGGAAGTTGGAGACCAGGGTTCTTACTGGACTCCACAGTGAGAAGGAAAGAGCACCACTGGGAGCGACAGAGGCTTTACGAATCCATCTCTGGATGAGCAGATCATCCCCGTTCAATCCCAGGCTGTAAAAGCCAGCTGCTGTTCTGTCAATCTCACCACCAGCAGTCAGCCTATAAGAGGGCTCTTTCCATGCACTGTTCTTACTTGACAAATTAACTCACTTCTTTTTTTGTCTGCGTTGTGTGTGTAAATTAATGTATGCTATTTTCTTGGCCAAGGCTCACTTGAAATAAATCCTCAAACTAAATGTGGCTTCCCTGGTGAAATAAACTATAAATACAAAATGAAATAAAAGCAGACCACGGGAGTCGCATAGGATTATGGGATCCTTAGGACGGAGACAGACATTGTTATCATGAAGACCCTTGTGGTGAGTGGTGTGCCCTTGGTTTAGGGGGAACTACATTAGGGACCTTCCTTATTAAACTGAGACGAAGGAAACACATCTCTTTTGCTGCGTTCACATAGAGAGCCCAATTCTGATATTTTGCCCAATTATTGGCAACAGATCTGATCTGATTGGTCAAAACACCAATTAGTGGCAAAAGATCAGATTTGGGGTACCTGTGTAAAACATAGCCTTTGGCAGACTAGCTCGATAAGAACCAGTGTGTGCATTTTGGCCCTCGCTCTATGACATGTTCGAGCACCACCACAAGAAGGGGAAAAAAAACATGGTGAACTAAAATCCTTATCATTTTGGTATTTAATTCAGATCCCCATTAGCTGTTGCAATAGCAGCAGCTACTCTTCCTGGGGTCCACACAAAACATGAAACATAATACAGAACATCATTAGACAAGAACAGCTCAAGGACAGAACTACATACATTTGAAATGTCACATATAGTCTACATATCGGTACATACAAACAATATCTAGGTCAAATAGGGGAGAGGTGTTGTGCTGCGAGGTGTTGCTTTATCTGTTTTTTTGAAAGCAGGTTCGCTGTTTATTTGAGCAATATGAGATGGAAGGGAATTCCATACTGCTGAAGTTTTCTTGAATTTGTTCTGGATTTGGGGACTGTGAAAAGACCCCTGATGGCATGTCTGGTGGGGTAAGTGTGTGTATCAGTGCTGTGTAACACTGAAAATAACTTGGAATTTTCAACATATGAATGTTTCTTACAAAAAGAATAAGTGATGCAGTCTGTCTCTCCTCTACTTTTGGCCAAGAGAGACTGGCATGTATAGTATTGATATAAGCCCTCTGATTACAGTGAAGAGCAAGAGGTGCTGCTCTGTTCTGGGCCAGCTGCAGTTTTTATAGGTCCTTCTTCACAGCACCTGACCATGTGACTGGGCAATAATCAAGATAAGATAGAACTCGAGCCTGCAGGACTTGCTTTGTTGAGTGTGGTGTCAAAAAAAGACGAGTATTTCTTTATCAAGGACAGACCTCTTCCCAACCACTGAATCAAAATGTTTTGACCATGACTGTTTACAATCCAAGGTAACACCAAGTCATTTCGTCTCCTCAACTTGTTCAACAACCGCACCATTCATTACCAGATTCAGCAGAGGTCTAGAATTTACGGAATGATTTGTACCAAATACAATGCTCTTATTTTTTTAGAGAGATTAAGGACTAGTTTATTATTAGTTATGATTGGTGGGATCATAATCATATTATGGGGCGGTATATATATATATATATTACAGTAAGTGCCTTTCTGACAGCCGTGATTGGTCCATTAACTGATTGACTGATTTGAGGTGATGGATGGGGGCTCCCATGGACCCTTGGCCTAGAGAGACAGGAGTGTGGGCGGTGCATTCAGCCATGTTCCACCCAGCCCCTTACTTTTGGCAGCGTCACAAATGTCACCCGCTTCCCTATATCCTACACTACTTTGGGCCCTGGACAAAAGTAGTGAACTATCTAGAGAAAAGGGTGCGATTTAGGACGCAGCTTTATCTCTCTGTTACGACCCCCCACCACCACCACCACCACCACCACCATCCAACCGCCATCCATCACACACGACATCGCACCAGTCGATCATGGCCTTGACAGCAGGCCATTATGGCAGAGCTCTATGACTGTGATGGTGCACAGTAGGGGTTCAGCAGTGTTAATACTGTATTCACATGCTCATTTGGCACCTATTGTTGCCTGTGCTTTCCAGTGCATTTATCTAGTGATGTGTAACAGATTCCTAGGGCCTGAAGGCTACTGTTCTATGAACGATTTTTGGAGGCCTAGATATTACACTTATTGTCTGCTTTGGTGAAACAGTAGACGTTACATAGCACAATGAAACATGCATGAGACACACTGTCTGTATGGGACAGCAGGGATCTGAGATACGGCACTGATGAGACATCGATCGCAAGGCATGATTAGAAAGCTCCCTTCCTGGTAAAAGGAGAGATGGTGTTACCAATGGAGGATAAGCAGTTCCATGTGTTTGCTTGTCGTAACCCAGCACACCGTTGATAGGTTGGTTTGTAAAGCATGACATTAGTCAGAAATTAACAGCAGACCTACACCATGTTACACACATTATTGCTCCTGGCGGCGCCATAAGCCTGAAATGGAAAACCCACTTCACCATCTCTCTCCATGACGGTACAATTTAGTGCGAGTAAATATCAGGCAAATATTGTAATTCAGTCTCAAGACATTCAGACAGCAGTTGCTCTGGAAATACATTGATACGTTGTTAAACTGAAATGCCACTTAAATCTATCCCATTATTTCTGTGGATTCCAATGTTTACAGTTGAGGAGGTTATATGTGGTTGCAGCCAATGGGATGGCTATTACTGTAATCTAGTGCTATTGGAGCAATGGAAGCTTGGCTGCGGATGGCTACTGTTGGACATTTACATGTGTTTTGGTTAATTGTTGGGTTGTATAGCCATTGCTTTGTTTTGCCATTTCATAACTAAATGAAACTGGTACACTGAAATGAATAGCTGTGATGACAAAAAAAACAAAAAGGTGACATTTTGTCATCCTAATTGAATATGGTTGATTAAATAAGCATAGCATTCTAAAAGTAGTCAATAATTCATCACGTTCAAATGACGACTTCTTGATTTATGTTGGGCTGTAATGTCGCCTGCCTTGAATCTTTCAAGGAGCTCCCGTGGAGCTGGGTGGTAGTTGTGCCAGTGTTTGGCCAGGAGAGGCAGAGCCAGTGTCCAAAATGGCACCCTACATAGAGTACTACTTATGACCACAGCCCTATGGGCCCTATAAAAGGAATAGGGTGCCATTTGGAATGCACAGGGTATTTTATCAGTGTGTGTATGCTCTCTCCGTATTTTATTCTGATGTACACAGATAAAGATGGTTGGCAGTGTGTGTTGGCTCTTGGCCAGAGGCACTGCCCTTTGAGGAGAGGGTATGTTTTGAGCTGCGTCTGCGAACGTTTGGAACGTGCATACAGAGTCTAATTTGGCCTGGTTCATGGACACTAGCTGAATCCATTAGCCTTGGGTCCTCTGGCCCACTGAGCAAGTAGATATATCAAAATACTCTGTTCAGCTGTCTATCTTCCTCTCAATGGAGAACAAACTAGACCAAACACATTGTGGCCTGGGTTTCTACCTCAAATGTACTGCATTTTATTGAATAACTAGTCTAGGCCTGTGTTGCGATGACTTTGGTATTGATCAGTCTCGACTGCAAATAAAGACTCAATGCAACTTCATCACCGTAATTATCCCAGATAATCCCGAGGTGGTCTTTTATCCCAGGAAGTAAACTGACATAATGAGTCAAAGAAAATCCCTAGTTTTTAGTGACATTGTGCAGAATACAGACAGAGGCGTACGGAGTGTCTAATCTACATGGAGTATCGACAGGCCCGAAACAGCGGTCTTCGTGACGACTCAAGGATTTAAACTACTCTCAGCTCGGTCCCAGTAGCAGATAGTAGGGAGCGTGACTAACATACTGACTAAGGGCATCAGTCAGTGAGTCTCTCAGTGGATGTTTTGAGTAGCACTCGATCAATACAAATGGATTTATCAGATTTTGCATCTCGCCTCATTTTCCTTGGCGAGAGGATGTAAGGCCCGCTTCCCTCCATCTGATAACATGACTCAACCAACTGCTACAGCTGCTGCTGGCTTTGGACCTATACTGGTTTCCTCATCGGCTGGGTACATCAGTAAGTACAGTACCTCAGAAAATGTTTGTTCTATACTCGTGTTGTAGTTCGCAAAACAGTCGCATCTCCGGGGATACATCGCAGATAATTAATCTGTTTAATTAAAATGGTGAATTTTTATTAAGAATCAAGTCGATTATTTTATTCGAAATTCACATTTAAGGATTATTCTCTGATGTGGTAAAATAGCCATCAAACCACACATAGAGTCCCAATGGAATATTCCCCTGTTCTAACAGAACATTCCCCTGTTCTACAGACTGTACACCTTCCTTCATTTCCATGCAAACATAGGTCTTTTTTCAGATAAATCAGATACTGTAAATCCATTTAGACTTTTTGCTTTTAGGACAAAAATAGGGATGGTATGTTTCCCTAAGAACTTGCCGTCTTAAACAGATACTGCAGTGGAGAACGTCAAGAGATTAAGAAGGGTTGTGAGAAAGGGTACGCCACTCTATAGGGCCCTGGTCGAGAGTAGTGCACTATATAGGGAACAGGGTGCCATTTGGGACACTTTCGCGAGCCCTCTCCGTGCATAATGTAATGGTGACCATTCTAGTGCTGATTGAGAGACAGACAGGAGCACATAGGTGGCTGGTCCGTTTTGGAGGGCGGTTTACTAAGACAATGAGTATGACTATGGGTGCAGGGGCATGTATGTATGTTCCTTCTACTGGATCATGGAATGTACACATGACTCAATGGGGAAGTCAATATAGAGAGATGTTCAGATGGACATTCTGTGGAGAACCTAAGTGGACACTCCCGCGTGGACACTCCAAGCAGCACAGTCTGACAGTCAAAGGGAGAGGGGACCACAGTATGAAGCCTACGTTAGCCATTCCATATATCATGATCTGGGCTTTGGCTGAAGCTTATCTGGAAATACTCAGAAGAAGGGCAACATTATTAACATAAATGAAAAGCGGATTCCAGTCATCAATACTATGCAATGAAAGAGATGATCCTTTCCAAAGCAGCAACAGATGAGAGGCCCATATGTCTGGGCTATAAGGCGACAGAAGCCAAAGGAAATATCAAGAGCGAGGATAACGGATAAATAGAGCTCTAATGTGAATTCTGGAATGGAATGGGGGAAGGCCTGACTGATAGTGTAATTCTAATGCACACTGATAACTTCAGCAAGCGGCGGGCGGGCGATGGTGGCAGAGGAAGGAAATCAAATTGAAGCTGTCCAATTTCCAGGCTGGATCATCAGGGCTCTGAACACAATGGCTTTTCCGTTTCTCAGTCAAAATAAAAAATGTGACTGATGGCACTTTCAGGGTAATAGTTCCCCATTTCAGAGACTTTAAAGGAAGACTTCAGGACTTTAGCATGTCTCTGCACGCAGAAATAAAAAAAACGTATCCTAAGAGTTAATCTGACTCTGGGGAAGTAGACAATGGGCTTCATTGGCAAAATCCTGAAGTATTTCTTTAATGTCTGCAGAGTCTGAGAAAGCCTAGCTAGCATCTGATAAATAATGATTTAGTCAAATTATAGGACATTACGGGGCATTATCTGATTGTCATATTTTGCTGATGATTGTTAAATACAGCTGAAGTCAGAAGTTTACATACAACTTAGACAAATACATTTAAACTCAGTTTTTCACAATTCCTGACATTTAATACTAGTAAAAATTCCCTGTCTTTGGTCAGTTAGGATCACCACTTCATTTTAAGAATGTGAAATGTCAGAATAATAGCAGAGAGAATGATTTATTTCAGCTTTCGTTACATTCCCAGTGGGTCAGAAGTTTACATGCACTCAATTAGTATTACGTAGCATTGCCTTTAAATTGTTTAACTTGGGTTAAATGTTTCGGGTAGCCTTCCACAAGCTTCCCACAATAAGTTGGGTGAATTTTGGCCCATTCCTCCTGACAGAGCTGGTGTAATTGAGTCAGGTTTGTAGGCCTCCTTGCTTGCACACACTTTTTCAGTTCTGCCCACACATTTTCTATGGGATTGAGGTCAGGGCTTTGTCATGGCCACTCCAAAACTTTGACTTTGTTGTCCTTAAGACATTTTGCCACAACTTTGGAAGTATGCTTGGGGTCATTGTCCATTTGGAAGACCATTTGCGACCAAGCTTTAACTTCCTGACTGATGTCTTGAGATGTTGCTTCAATATATCCACATAATTTTCCTGCCTCATGATGAAATCTATTTTGTGAAGTGCACCAGTCCCTCCTGCAGTAAAGCACCCCCACAACATGATGCTGCCGCCCCTGTGCTTCAAGGTTGGGATGGTGTTTTCGGCTTGCAAGCATCCCCCTTTTTCCTTCAAACATAACAATGGTCATTATGGCCAAACAGTTCTATTTTTGTTTCATCAGAATAGAGAACATTTTTCCAAAAAGTATGATCTTTGTCCCCATGTGCAGTTGCAAACCGTTGTCTGGCTTTTTAATGGCGGTTTTGGAGAAGTGGCTTCTTCCTTGCTGCGCGGCCTTTCAGGTTATGTCGATTTTGGACTCGGTTTACTGTGGATATAGATACTTTTGTACCTGTTTCCTCCAGCATCTTCACAAGGTCCTTTGCTGTTGTTCTGGGATTGATTTGCACTTTTCGCACCAAAGTACGTTCATCTCTAGGAGACAGAACGCGTCTCCTTCCTGAGCGGTATGACGGCTGCGTGGCCCCATGCTGTTTATAAGTGCGTACTATTGTTTGTACAGATGAACGTGGTACCTTCAGGCGTTTGGAAATTTCTCCCAAGAAAGAACCAGACTTGGGGAGGTCTACAATTTTTTCTGAGGTCTTGGCTGATTTCTTTTGATTTTCCCATGATGTCAAGAAAAGAGGTTTGAAGGTAGGTCTTGAAATACATCCACAGGTACACCTCCAATTGACTCAAATGATGTCAATTAGCCTATCAGAAGCATCCAAAGCAATGAAATAATTTTCTGGAATTTTCCAAGCTGTTTAAAGGCACAGTCAACTTAGTGTATGTAAACCTCTGACCCACTGGAATTGTGATACAGTGAATTATAAGTGAAATAATCTGTCTGGAAACAATTGTTGGAAAAATTACTTGTGTCACGCAAAGAGTAGATGTCCTAACCGACTTGCCAAAACTATAGTTTGTTAACAAGAAATTAAATTAAAAATGAGTTTTAATGACTCCAACCTAAGTGCATGTAAACTTCCGACTTCAACTGTAGTAAGAAATGACAAAGTTTCTTGCTAAGAAATGAATAATAATTTGTCCATTATGATCCCGAGGCAGGCAGGGCCGTCTCAGTTCAGGTCTGCATCCCAAATGAACTATATGGTCACGTCAAAAGGCGGGGTATTGGTCAAAAGTAGTGCACTACGTCTCACTGGGGTGAAAATGGAGGAAGAAAAGTAGACAAGTCTTTGTTCTGGGACTGCAGTGATGTTTAGGAAAAGTAGACAAGTCTTTGTTCTGGGACTGCAGTGATGTTTAGGAAAAGTAGACAAGTCTTTGTTCTGGGACTGCAGTGATGTTTAGGAAAAGTAGACAAGTCTTTGTTCTGGGACTGCAGTGATGTTTAGGAAAAGTAGACAAGTCTTTGTTCTGGGACTGCAGTGATGTTTAGGAAAAGTAGACAAGTCTTTGTTCTGGGACTGCAGTGATGTTTAGGAAAAGTAGACAAGTCTTTGTTCTGGGACTGCAGTGATGTTTAGGAAAAGTAGACAAGTCTTTGTTCTGGGACTGCAGTGATGTTTAGGAAAAGTAGACAAGCCTTTGTTCTGGGACTGCAGTGATGTTTAGGAAAAGTAGACAAGTCTTTGTTCTGGGACTGCAGTGATGTTTAGGAAAAGTAGACAAGTCTTTGTTCTGGGACTGCAGTGATGTTTAGGAAAAGTAGACAAGTCTTTGTTCTGGGACTGCAGTGATGTTTAGGAAAAGTAGACAAGTCTTTGTTCTGGGACTGCAGTGATGTTTAGGAAAAGTAGACAAGTCTTTGTTCTGGGACTGCAGTGATGTTTAGGAAAAGTAGACAAGTCTTTGTTCTGGGACTGCAGTGATGTTTAGGAAAAGTAGACAAGTCTTTGTTCTGGGACTGCAGTGATGTTTAGGAAAAGTAGACAAGTCTTTGTTCTGGGACTGCAGTGATGTTTAGGAAAAGTAGACAAGTCTTTGTTCTGGGACTGCAGTGATGTTTAGGAAAAGTAGACAAGTCTTTGTTCTGGGACTGCAGTGATGTTTAGGAAAAGTAGACAAGTCTTTGTTCTGGGACTGCAGTGATGTTTAGGAAAAGTAACACCTTTTGCTGCTGTATGATAACTATGTTAATGTGTGTCCAATATGCCACAGAAACAGTTCAGTGTCCCAAACAGCACCCTATTCCCTACATAGTGCACTACTTTTGACCAGGGCCTATTGGTCTATTGGTAATAAAGTGCCATTTGAGACGCAGCTAAAGTTGAGTAAAGCCTAGTTGTGCCTGCTGTTTTAGATGGCTTATCTATAGCTACACGCAAGAACAAAAACAACGTCTGTATTCAATTCACCCTGGTGTAGGTTCCCATGTGTAGTTTAGAAACATTGACTCACTCTCCTAACACTTAGAAGATACACATTCTGACTGGGGTGTCTCTGTTTTATGAGGGCATTGCACGGGAACACACCATGGTTTTGACCCGAAAGGCACCCAATTCCCTATATAGTGCACTACTTTTTTACCAGAGCCCTATGAGCACTATATAGGAAAGAGGGTGCTATTTGAAAACGCAAACCATCAGAGCGTTCAGGGTAGGCCGAATACCCCCCCGTTCAAAAAAATCCAACGCGCATTTATGAACTAAAAATGAAACAAAAACAGGAATGAATTAAATGTGATTTGTGAGAGGAAACAAGCAGAAAGGGTACAATCTTCAATGAAACATCCTGTTTAGGAAACTCCAAGGGAAAATGAGGCAACTCGCTCTCTCTGAAGTCCAGCATCCCAAATGGCACCCTATTTCTTTTATAGTCCACTACTTTTGACAAGGCCCCATAGGACTCTGGTCAATAGTAGTGCACTATATAATAAATAGGGTGCCATTTGGGACGCATCAAAGAAAATGTTCACATGAAGGCACCAAAACACATGTAGTAAATCAATTAAGTGAAATAATCTTATTTTAATTTAAGGTCCAGGGACTACGGGTGACTTTGATATAATTATTTCTGAAGCTTAGAGATCACTGAGGGACTGTTTGTATTGGATAAAACACAACGCATATGGACCACACTCATCTACTCATATTTAAACAGACAGCAAACAGGAGAGCAGATGTTGTAGCTGAACCAAGGTTGAGTCCCAGATGGTGCGCTCTTCCCTATATAGTGCACTACTTTTGACCAGGGCCCATAGAAGTGCACTATATCGGGAATAGGGTGCCATTTGGGACATAATCCCTGTATCTCCCACCAGAGCAGAGAGCTTCAATCCAGGAGCACCATGGGAACCCTCTCCTTGGCCCAGAGGGGAAGGACCAGACCATGTGCTGAGGAGTGAACCAGGCTTAATCCGTTTTCCCAGGATGCAGCGCAAACACTTTCCTGCCTTAGTTTCTCAAGACAAATATTTCAAAGGAGGCCATCAAAATATCCACCCCATCAGTGGGGCAGAGCAGTTTCCTCTTCTCTGCCTCCCCACTAAACTCCTTCCTGTCTTTATTGGCAATGCTGTCATTCTAATTATTTCATTGTACTGACCTGCAAGGACTGCCCTCAGATACAATGCTCTACTCTCTGTGCTGCCATGTGTGTTGAGAGATGGGCCTTGGTTCTTCCAACCCAATGCTGTTCTTACATATAGTTTGTAATGCTGTGCATTCTGGGGTTGACTGCCTTTTCCCCTGTGTAGGTGTGCTGCAGAAAGATAGAGTAAGCTCACCATGTTAACAATGTATACTACAGTATTCTATACCTGTCCAGCTGACATGGCTGTCCTACTATAAAGAGCAGTATATTGTATTTCTAGAAATGCATTTAAAAGTGCTATATGCAGAAATTGCGCCACAATTTCCTGCTTGCTAAAATTAAAATAGTTGGACTAATTTCAGTTTATGTGACAAAACAAGTAAAACAAGAGAATCCTTGAGAGACACAAAAATTAAACTTAAGATCAGGAAGCATAGAAATTGCACACATCTATAACTCACATGTGAATTTGTTCAGGTTGCCCAAAAAGTGACATAATGTAGCTTTAATTAGCATTAGGTTTAACATAGTAATAATCAGAAAAGCAACATGAGGCACCATCTTATTTGAACATGTCTCTAAATGTAGGTGAAAAGATGAACGTGACCAGTAAACCTATGGTATAGGGGCATTTCCATCAAAAAGGTCCCATGAGCACCAACATGTGAGGTTCAAAGAAGCATATCAAATTAGTTGTGAAATGAAAGCTAAGAGTCTATATTTTTGAGAAATGAAGGCGTAGATACGTTTTTTTAAACAATTTTCCATCTTAAAAATTAGGCATAAGAAGTAAAGGCTTTGATTTCTGGATAAACAGATGGAAAATGAGTCTTAAATATTGCCTTGTAATTCCATTATAAAAAACAGTTATGAGCTGGACATAACAGTATGCCAATGGAAGAGAGGACAGTAGCAAGTGACCCAACTGTGGTTTGTGACATATGATTTCCCGTTATTAAAAAAGTTGAGTATGGACAACCTCTCTCTCTCTGCCTTTCGGTCCAGTTAATGCCACCTCTCCCAGCTCTTACTGACACCTGCCCATGAGCCCCCCCTCTCTTTCCATTTACTGTAATGAGCATCCTCACCCACTGAGCACTGACCTACACCGGACGTCGATGAACGTTGAAAAGTAGTTGAAATTGTCATTCAACCCTGGCCTTGATGTTAACGTCCACAGATGGACAGGACTGGACCAAATCTGTACCTACCATAGATGTATGTTTCACAAGTTTGAATAGTACAGTAAGTAAAGTACAGTGCAATACAGTGAAGAAAAGTAGAATAAAGTAGAATAGAGCACAGTATATTGTACTGTACTCTACTGTGCTGCGATGTCCAAACGTGAAACATGAGGAGAATGACATTCATATCCATAATGATGCATTTCTGTATAGTACAGATCAGGGACCCATGATGTCATCCCGTCACCTGCTGTAAATCCACTTCACCTACTGCAGTTCAATAACCATGTCACAGCTGACACCATTCTTTCTGCAGACATGTTTGAATCTTAATTTGGAGCAGATATGTAACAAACGTTCTGGAAAACGTGGTCGCATAAAGAGATTTTACCGTAATTCTGAAACCAAAGTTTGCATCTCCACATTTTTGTTTTTGAAAAATGCTCTGTGGAAATGGTTAAAAGTAGTTATTGTGTATATGGTTTGTTAAACGTTAAAAATCAATGGTTTTTGTTTGGCATACATTTTAAAGTGGAAACACTGAGTCAAAGCGTAATTCCGTTAACGTGGAATTGCATATAGCTATCACACAACAACCTTGAAAGGGTAGGTGATAAATTCATACCATAGCCAACCAAACACTTCCCCTAGCCTCGTCTTTTCACACACTCACCTCTCTGACCTCACTTCAAAACATGTTGAATCTAGGCCTTAGCACAGCTGTCTTGAGTCTGAAAGTTCAGAGGGCTACCTGGTGTGTGTGTGGACTCAAAGCCCACCAGACAGACACGAGATGAGACAAGTGCAGCGCATCAAAGAGCACGACTGGAAATCATGTCGGGTTTTTTCTTTTTTTTTGGCAGACACACGTCGCACCGTCTCCACGGTTCAAATCCCTGCAGACAACCAGACAGAGAAGCAGCATGTGAAGTCCCTGACAGGACTCCCTTAGTAGGGCTGGGGGTTAGTGTGTGTGTGTGGGGGCGGGGGTAGAGGAAGGTAGAAAGGGAGTCAGTGAAGGTAGGGCTTGGGGTGAGAGAGTTAGTAAAGGGACAGACTAATGGTGAGGGAGCTGGAGGAGAGACCAAGGGTAGAGGAGAGAGAAGGTTCGGTGGAGGTAGGGCTGGGGCAGAGAGAGGGGAAAGGTCAGTAAAGGGAGGAGGGAGAGGAGGCCTGGGGAACAGTAAGACTGATCCATGCAGGCTGTTCAGGGCAGCTGCTGACACAGGCCTGTTTCATACACCGCTTACAGGGTCCCATAAATAACACCCCTACTAGGAGGGGCCGCCATGGTGCTCTTAAGTGTGCCACTTTAAAAGGACCCACTGTCATTACATCTGTTAGCATCCACAATGGCACCCTATTCCCTTTATAGTGCACTACTTTTGATCTGGTTAAAAGTCGTCGACTATATAAGGAATAGTGTTCCATTTGGGATGCTTCCAGAAACCTAAGTCCAGGGCGTTTGAAGTGACAGAAGGCCCAGCCTGGTGTGGAACTAGAGGTGGTGACCTCACTATAGTATGCCTGTAACACTGACACTGGGCCAGGCATAAGTCACAGGCCCTTGGGGGCCGACTCGCCCCCCTGGCCTAGGACCATAGCCACAGAGTCCGTCCCAAATGGCACCCTATTCCCTGTGTAGCCCATAGGGCTCAGGTCAAAAGTAGAGCAGTATATAGGGAATCGGGTGCATTTGGGACACAACCCTTGAACCTACAACCCCATCCCCTCTTTCTCCCTGCCCTCTCTGTCATGATCACCCCCATCACTCCACCTTTTTGAGCTGCCAGCTTCCAACACCTATGGGACCACCTGCCAGCCACACTGGACCACAACCAGACATCAGCAAAACAACACAGCTAACATTACAGAACATTGCAGCAGCTGAGTTGGTTTATGTTTTTTTGTTGAATTTTTCTCCCTTTTTTCTCCCCAATTTCGTGGTATCCAATTGTTAGTAGCTACTAATATCTTGTCTCATCGCTACAACTCCCGTACGGGCTCAGGAGAGACGAAGGTTGAAAGTCATGCATCCTCCGATACACAACACAACCAAACCGCACTGCTTCTTAACACAGCGCGCATCCAACCCGGAAGCCAGCCGCACCAATGTGTCAGAGGAAACACAGTGCAACTGGCAACCTTGGTTAGCGTGCACTGCGCCCGGCCCGCCACAGGAGTCGCTGGTGCGCGATGAGACAAGGACATCCCTATCGGCCAATCCCTGCGCCACCCGGGAGGCCCCGAGTTGGTTTATGTTGCTGCTGATTCAAGCAGCCTAGGAGACTGCGGAGATGTTTATTTCTCAGAGTCCGTATTCATAAGTGTTTCTCAGAGCAGGAGTGCTGATCTAGGATCAGTTTTGTCTTTTAAATCATAATGAACACAATGATATGGACAGGGAGGAGATGCTTGATACATATGACCCCTGGTCTGAGGAATACCTGGATATTTTGTTTCTATTCACAATAATGCACTTGTATCCATCTCTAAATACATAAACATTATTTAGCACAAATGTCTTATTATTCATGTACTATTCACTTGCCTTTAGGGTATGGAGGAAAGGGGAACACTTCCATAAGCAAATAGTCAAATAATGTCAAGCGCAGTATTGCTACTTCCATGAAGTGGATGGTATAGTCATTCTAAGAAACTACATGTGCTCGTCATATACATATACAGTACTAATACAATACCACTACAGTACTAAAACAATACCACCACAGTACTAATACAATACCACCACAGTACTAATACAACACTACTACAATACCACAATAGTACTAATACAATACCACTACAGTACTAATACAATACTATTACAGTACTCATACAATACCTTCTTTGTGTCACTGAGTTGTCACATCCAAGCAGCATGCAAAGCCACAAGGGCAATGGGTGGAAACCAACAGAAGTATTATTTTAATTGACATGAAGCTTTAGGGCAACATTGACACAAATACCACTAAGAAAGGAACCAGGGGGATATGATAAAGGTTTTAATAAGCATTAGTAAAGCTGATGGATGTTCACACCCAAATCCACTCCTTTTTGGAAGGATTATACAGAAAAGCAGTCACCAAATACATATGGAATTAAAGACCTAAAATACATTATAAAAGGCATAAGCTTCTCTTTTATTTAAGCAATCAGTAAGGCCTGAGGGGGTGGGGTATATGGCCAATATACCATGGCTAAGAGTTGTTCTTATGCACAACAGGACGTGGAGTGCCTGGACACAGACTTTAGCTGTGGTATATTGGCCATATATCATGAACCCCTGAGGTGCCTTATTGCTATTATAAACTGGTTACCAACGTAATTAGAGCAGTAAAAATAAATGGGGTATACGGTCTCATATCAGCATTCAGCCATTCAGAGCTCGAACCACCCAGTTTATAATAAGGATTATACCACACACAGCATTGTTCATATCAAATTTCTGATTGACTAAAAGGGCATTCGAGAATGGACATTAAAACCAGATAACAGGACAGTTGGAAAATGTATCGGGACAATATGCACCTACACATGCAGACTGTACTTGCTACAAAGTTACAGAAAGATAAACCAACATCTACACAAACTGAAAACGGATACATTGTAAACGAAAGTCCAACAAGGAAAAAACAGCTAGTTTGCAAAAACAAATCAATGCGGAGGCATTGTTTGGAGCATCTGATGACCTAAAAATGTGGTGAGTGACGAACGTGAATTTCTCCGTCCCCTCCGCGGCTAAAGGTGTCAAAATCCTCCCGCGTTTCTAGTTTGACCAGCTGTTTTCAGTAAGCATTTTTATTTATTTAAATTTGGTTGTCATATTGGCGGGTTGCTAGCAACAAACTACATAGCTAGCTTCTAGCCTAGTGTTCATTATGCAATGCGATGTCCTCGTAATGAACAGTGTGGAGTGTCCCGACGATGTTATTCTGGATGCAGAGGTCGTAAATCTGTGGCCGTAGGCTAGCTGGCAAGCAAGGGATAAGAATGTTGCCACTGAGCATGTGTGGTATAAATCATGTGTTAAAAGGATGTTCACTGGGACTCCAGTGCATATTGATTAGTCATTATTTGTGCTAACAGACCAGGGGTGGGGGCCAGCAGCCATCCATTAATCAGGGGGGGGGGGGGGGGGGGGGGGGAAACAAATCAATAGGTCTGGGGCAGCATCCCAAACGGCACCCTGTTCCCTAAAAAGTGAACTACTTTCGGCCAGGGACCATAGGGCTCTGGTCAAAAGTAGTGCACTATTTAGGGAATAAGGTGCACTTCCGGATACAGAGAATGTCAAGGATAGGTCTGGCCATACATCTACACGCACGCACACAGTTTGGAACCACCAAGACACTTCCTAGAGCTGGCCGCCCGGCCAAACTGAGCAATCGGCGGAGAAGGGCCTTGGTCAGGGAGATGACCAAGTACCAGATGTTCACTCTGACAGAGCTCCAGAGTTCCTCTGTGGAGATGGAAGAAACTTCCAGAAGGACAACCATCTCTGCAACACTCCACCAATCAGGCCTTTATGGTAGAGGTGGTGGTGGCAGCATCATGCTGTAGGGATGTTTTTCAGCAGCAGGGACTAGGAGACCAGTCAGGATGGAGGGAAAGATGAACAGAGCAAAGTACAGAGAATTCCTTTTTGAAAACCTGCTCAGGAACTCAGACTGGGGCGAAGTATCACCTTCCAACAGGACAACGACCGTAAGCACAAGGCCAAGACAACGCAGGAGTAGCTTCGGGACAAATCTCTGAATGTCCATGTGTGGCACAGCCAGAGACCAGACTTGATCCCGATCAAACATCTCTGGAGAGACCTGAAAATAGCTGTGCAGCAACGCTCCCCATCCAACCTGAAAGAGATTGAGAGGATATGCAGGGAAGAATGGGAGAAACTCCCCAAATACAGATGTGCCAAGCTTGTAGCATCATACCCAAGAAGACTCAAGGCTGTAATCACTGCCAAAGGTGCTTTAACAAAGTACTGAATAAATGTGATATTTCAGTTTAGATTTTTTTAAATAAATATGCAATTTATAAAAACATGTTTTTGCTTTGTCATTATGGGGTATTGTGTGTAGCTTGATGAGGGGGAAAACAACAACCATTTAATCTATTTTAGAATAAGGCTGTAACAAGAAAATGTGGAAAAAGTCAAGGGGTCTGAATACTTTCCGAATGCAACGTGTGTATTTTTACAAGTTCAGTTCCTGGTTGTGTAACCTTGAGTTGATTGTAAGAGTTAAATATCTACAGCCATGACCATAACATCTGTTACACATTCACCAACAACCACCCCTGGAACCTCTGGTCTACGTCCCAAATGGCACCCTATTCCCTACATAGTGCACTACTTTTGACCGTGCTGGTCAAAAGTAGTGCACGGTTTAGGGCATAGGGTGCCATTTGGGACGCATATCTTACTGTACACGCTACAGATTAATCAAATACTTGGTTCCTTTGTGGACCCTGTCAAGTCTGACAAATCCTGCCTTTTTATCCCAGCCTATCCTTCTGTAAAGGCACGTAACATCAGCACCTGTCCCTCTCAGCTACTGAGGCCCTACACCAGCCTGTGTGTCAGTGATCACAGATCAAAGAGAGAAGAGAAAGAGGGAAAACCATGCTACAACCAGCAACTACACACGCATGCACATACACAGGAAAACACCCTGGACTCCAACCGACAGACCTGTCAACACTATGCCTCTAGCTTGCCCTGCTCTCCAGTCATGGGCTCTCATTCTCCCAACCACCAACCAAAGGGCCTCTGTAGCCCATTCTGAATTGCACCAGGGGGCCCCTCCTCTCTCACACAGGAGGCCTGGTACGCGTCCCAAATGGCACCCTATTCACTATTCAATCTGTTCAAAAGTAGTGCACTATAAAGGGAATCGGGTACCATTTGGGACGCAACCTGCTTGTGACATCAGCTGTCAAACCTCTGCAAAAACTGACCTGTTCTGGGTCTGGATCTTCTCAGCAGTGAGACAGGAAATGGATATTCATCTTAATAGCCCCCACAATCTGAAAGACCTTGGAAATGTCACAAATTAAGACTAATTATGATTCCTTTAATCTTAGGTTTCCTATGTGGAACTGCTGGGGTATGACAGTGACTGATGATCTAGGCACACATGACTCAATTTGTGCTAGAATACTAAATGCTAACAGGTAGTGTTATCTCTTTCTTTACATTTCTCCAAGGGCAGAGCGGGTGCATTTAAAAAAAAATGCTGTTGACGTCATGAAAACTACAAGAGAATCGACACGGAGCTTATCAGTTGTGATTAACCAATTAGTTTAATATATTTAGAGTTTTAAAACAACCAACTGGCCCACATTGGTTGAATTATTTGAATTCCATTTAGTTCCTTTTTTTGTGTGAGCTCAATATGCAGTTTCTCTAGAGAGAAATCAGATCAAGCCCCAACTGTGCGATGCAGATGCAGAAGGGAGTTGTAGTTTCCAACAGGCCAACATTCTACATAGTCTAGTGCAGAAAACACGGTAATTACATACAATGACCATAATCCATTGCGCCTCTACTTGTCCGGTCTGTGTGGGGCAAGACACTGAGAGAAGAGAGAACACGTAATCGAGAAGGACAAAGTGCAGTGGCTTCGCGAGGTACTGTATCTCTCTACCTGAACATGGATGATCTAAGTGATTGATAGTTGGTACTGCAGTCATACAAGTATGCCTTATTTACTTTGAAGAACTACTAAAATATGGATTTGGTCAGACATCACAGGAAGCAGCTCTAGAGAGATGAGATGATGAATTGGAATGAAATAATAAAGTCAACAAATCAAAAAATAATAATATGCATAACTGAAATACATAAGTGATAAGCAGTAATGGGCAGTCACTATCATGAGACTTTAATGAATTGTTTTATTCTGTGTTGTTACAGCATTCAACCCTCATAATGCATTTGTTTTGAAAAATGATCGAAACCAAAAACGGGATTATTTTTCTCATAATCTAACCAAAACCGAGCTGACCTCAAATTGCTTAGCACTAATTGATTTCATGTTTCAATGTCAAAACAGGTTCCTAAAACTGAATCGTGTCCTTTACTTTGAACTAGACATACTTCAGACAATACCAGATTAGCATAGCAAATGAGTGATTTGAAAGGAGTGATTGGGTTGTATGGTATGTTTAGGCAGTTATTGCCTCAGCAATCTCCCAACAGCAGATGCTAGCTTCAGAACCTTTCATTCACCCTCCTGCTAACACATTTCTAAGGCCTCACAAAAGAAAGCAATAGATTCTCAGATATCAATACATTCAAATTCAAGACAAACATTCTTCAAGTCAAAATCCCAAACAAGCTTGCTACGCCAGATAGACTTCTTTTATTTATTCAATCTTCTGAATGAAAACCCACTGGGCCTTAGATTCTCTGTCTTCAGCCCTAATTAAAAAAAAATGCATTTTCAGTTTAAATCATCTAATTTAATTAAATAAAGAAAACTACTTTTTGAGGGAACTTTTGTGGGCAACAGAAGTAATTACTTTGAAGTGAGTGGGTGAAATGGCAGTCCCCTAAGCCCACAACAGTTAGGTTCCATCTCAAACGGCACCCTATTCCCCATATAATGCACCATAGGGCTCTGGCCAAAAGTAGTGCACTATGTAGGGTATACAGTACCATTTGGGAAGCAGCCTTATTTTCATTAGAGGAGGGCTCTGAACGCAAACAACCACCAGGGCCATTTCAATTCCGTTTGGAAGAGAAACACACACAACACACACCAAATCATTTTGGAAGGAAATGTTACGTGATTTATCTCCACTGCAAACCTGTCAACTCATTTCACATGTTGAACAAATTTGACTGCTTTGCACAGCTCTGCCATGGTGAGTGAAATACACCAAATAGCACAGAGGCTGCTTTGGGAGTGAGTTTTCATTAAGTTGAAGAAAAAAAACCCTGACTAAATAATCAGTGAGTTATAATAAGAAAGATCATATCTATAGAGCCAATATTTCCCTCAATTATTAATATTCAAATGAGAACCTTTGTGAGTCAAATGGGAGAATTTGAGACTGTAAAGAAACTTTCACTGCAGACCTGGAATGAATTCACCAGGTAAACGGGGGAAAAATGTCACAAATACAATAAGTCCTTTTCAACATGTAATGTGCTTTAGGGAGACAGATGTCTTAGCTGATTTGGTTCTGGAGCAAGAGATTAGGTAGACAGCTCTTTTCTCCTTGACTGATGCCACCTAACCCCCCCCCCCCTCTGCCACAGCCAGGAGTTGGGAAGATGAGGTTGAATTAAATGCCTGGTTCAGATGCAGGGCTGGCTTTCTGACTGCTGATGGGAAGAGGAAATTCAGCAACTCTGGGAGGACAGTGGAAGTTGATCAAATTGTTTCTTGTTAAAACCAATGTTTTGGCCTGTAGCAGTCATGTTTTTTAATTGGCTGACTGCAGAGGACAGCTTAAGCGCTACGTCCCCTCTCGACTGCTGGGTGAAGCCTGAGGCCACGGAGAGAGGGAGGGAGGCTATGCTGGGCACTGGCCTCACAGATCTGCTCCCTATTTCCTGTAAGGGTACACCACACACAATGCACTCCCTGGCTCTTTCTCAATTCATCTTTCCTCAATCACTTGAATGTCATCTCCTCAACTCCTTCTCAAAACGCATCGGAGAAGGTAGTCTGGGTGGAGGGACCATGGTCCTTCTCCTCAGTATGGTTAAGGAGGATGTGAGGAATTGTGAAAAGACTAATTGCGATAGAGGTCCTCTCCATCTCCCCCTTTGGCGACTGATGTTACCCGACTACCCGACGCCCTCTCCAGCATCCAGCCCACAACATGACACACCACACTGGTACAAGCAGTGTGCCAATCATTGTGTCAGCGTGCCCAAAAATGTTGACGACAGAATTCACAGAATGACAGCTGCAAAGAGTCAGGTTGGGCAAAGCTGAACTGCATCCTTGAGCATGGAATTGGAACATCAGCCAAAGATCCTGAAAGCGTAAACCCCCTGCAGTGCAGGAAATGTTTCCGGGTGTATCACTGCAAATGGGAGGCATTGTGTGGATTCAAGGCATTGGATCATACACATGTGCCAGGTACATATACAAGTCTAGTAGAGTGAGATTTGAATACAAGTCAGTCCCATCAATAACAGTATTAATTGTCCCGGACCTGCCGTTTTCGACTCTCTCGCTACCACACCTGCTGTCTTGAACTCAATGCTCGGCTATGAAAAACCAACTGACATTTACTCCAGAGGCGCTGGCCTGTTGCACCCTCTACAGCCACTGTGATAATTATTATTTGACCCTGCTGGTCATCTATGAACGTCTGAACATCTTGGCCATGTACTGCTATAATCTCCACCTGGCACAGCCAGAAGAGGACTGGCCACCCCTCATAGCCTGGTTCCTCTCTAGGTTTCTTCCAAGGTTCCTGCCTTTCTAGAGAGTTTTCGCTAACCACCGTGCTTCTACATCTGCATTGTTTGCTGTTTGGGGTTCTAGTCTGGGTTTCTGTAGAAGCACTTTGTGAAATCTGCTGATGTAAAAAGGGCTTTGGATATACATTTGATTGATATACAATTTACTAATAGCATCAACTCTAATATTACACAAAGAAGCTTTACCTTCCCAGAGCTCCCCTGAGGCATCATGACACAGCTGATATGATCCACAAGGCAGTAGACATCACATGGTGCGAAGAGAGAGAGAGGGAACACTCAGCGGGCTGTTCGTTTAAAGAGGCCCTTTCATTAATGATTAACTAGTTGGCATCACAGTGATTCTCTTCTCAGAACATTTCAAACAGAGACAAATTCAATTTATTTGAATAGTCGGGAAGCTACTGTACTGTACTAGTGAACACACTTCAAACAATCAATAAATGTCAGACTACCGTTGTTAAAATGTAGTGGATGCAATTCATAATAATTTGTTGGTGGGAAACGTAACCAACATTTGGGACGCTTTTGATGTATAGACCAGAACGTTTGAATACCAAAACATAAAAAGATGAGATGAGCAAAGCCAATAGAACTCTTTGCTTACATAATTGAGTGTTACCTACCTGTGTTTCTGAGGGAATACCAAGACGGTTCCCCCTCCAGTTGACGCGAATTGCGGCCAACAGCAGCTGATGAAAGTGTGCGTTTCATCCTCAGATTAATTTTTTCCCCTTCCCATTTCCCAGGGTCTCCAAACACACGGGTTGCGTCCCAAACAGCATGTTATTTCCAAAAGTAGTGCACCAAATAGGGAATAGTGTGCCATTTGTGACAGCCACTTTGATCTAATAATCTAGGAGCCCATATGTGACATCTTCTCATGTGAGAGACGTATTGAGAATGAAGGGGGATGCCTGCCAACGTAGGAATGGGCCCGTCTCTAGCATAATAATGGTCTCTCTCGCTGGTGATCTGACAAAACTGTCACCACCTGCCTGCGTGTGAGTGATTTAATCGAGCAAGCTTTTCTTACTCTCCGCCGCTCCAGGTATCTCGGTAGGAAGAGGAGAACATTTGAAAGATTACGCAGTGTGTTGGAGAGATAAACAACCACACAAAACAGTCATATGGAGCGCCGTTGACAGCTGGGTGGGCGGCGAGAGAATACACAATGCGATCGGAAGAAGTGTGATCGAAAAATTGTGAAAACAAGATGGGGTCTTTTAACTCGGTTTAACTAACTCTCACGTATTCAATGTTCTGTCGCATCTAACATCTATGACTTTTTTTTACCACTACAACTAAACTGTAATCATCTTCCAATCTTTCCTTAAATAATATTCATGATAACATTTCAGGTCAGTAAGGTCTTAACCTTGAACAGGGGTCACATCCCTGTCAGAATGCCATTCCTGAGTGGCTAAATATGACAGCCATCCATCCACTCCTAGTCTCAGAACAGTGTTCATCAAAAGGCGGTCTGTCCCAAACTATGGATGCATCCCCAATGGCACCCTATTGCCTATATAGTGCACTGCTTTTGGCCAGGGTCAATAGGGCTCTAGTTCAATATATAGGGCAGGGGTCCAGAGCCTGCTGGTTTTCTGTTCTACCTGATAACTAATTGCACCCACCTGGTGTCCCAGATCTAAATCAGTCCCTGATTAAAGGGGAACAATGAAACGAAGCATTGGACACAGAGCTACATTCAACATTGTGTCACCATCAAACACCCTGTGTTCACCTCCTATCTCCCTATGATCAGGTCCAGACATCTAGCCAGAGAGGAGAGCAGACCTGGTCGTTTTAGACATCTATACATACTTTCAGGGTTTGCTTTAGCCTACCTAGAAAATGAGCAAGGATTGGCCCTTTTTGGGACATTTCCATTGGTCCCATTTCTCCAGGCAAGCTCAATAAACAGGGCAAAACAAGTATCTGAGCCCAGCTCTGGAGCTGGGGCCTTGTGAGTAGAGATGAGCCACAGCCCTGCATGGCCTGGCCTCTGAGATGTGTGCAGTGTTGCCTGGCAACAGGAGTCCACAGTTCAAAGGTCTTTAATCGAAGAGTTTATTAGATTGTTTATAATCCTTTCCTCTCCCCAGCTAGTTGATACCGTAACACAACCCAATTTAAGGTGAGCTAATGCTGTGTTCTGGAGGAAAGAGTAGGGCAGAACATGCACCCAATTCCCTATATAGTGCACTACTTTCGACCAGCACCCATAGGCCGTCTCCGGGGCATACCCAACTGGGAGATTTTCACTTTGGGTGACTTTTTAAAAGGGTATTCTACACCAAAAGTCATTGAAATGAAATTATGTTGACACCATCTGAAATAAAACGCTCCCTTTAAAGTCATTATAACCAATAACCCAACTGATGAAGCATAGTGGCTTTAAATAAATAGTCTGAAGCATGAGATTGCCCATCTACATTTAACCTCAAAAGACTCTGAATGCATCAAATCCTACAAATATATGTTGTAAAATGTCACTCTGACCTTAAAAGCGCAATTCAGCATAAATTATATTATAAAATTGATTAAATAAAAATGTTTCCTCATCAGTCTACACACAATACCCCATAACGAGAAAGCAAAATATTTCTTTAAATACATTTTTGCAAATGTATAAAAAATAAAATAAGAAATACCTTATTTCCATAAGTATTCACACCCATTGCTATGATACTCGAAATTGAGCTCAGGTGCATCCTGTTTCCATTGATCACCCTTGAGATGTTTCTACAAACATCAGGTGCATCTGAATACTTTCTGAATGCACTATATATATATATATATATATCATTTTTCTATTATATTTTTTGGAGTAGCGGCGGGGCACCGCTTCTATATGTATAAAGGGGAAACACTGTAAATGTGGGTCGGCATGCTGCCAGGGTTAAAGGGTCAGTGGTAGTGTGCAAAGTAAACCTAGTCAGTCCACAGGAGAACTCAAGCCAAACGTCAAAGAGTTCTCAGCTGGATGGATCCCGAACTGATGGGGCCAAAGGGGAGTTTCTGGAGAGAATTATGTAAAAAAAGACATGGGGCCAGCGCCATTAAAGGTTCATGTGAAGCACATACTGTTTGTGTAAATCACTGCAACAGCTGTCTAAGCTCTTTTACCAGTAATGCAATGTAAGTGCATTACAGATGTTGATGGACCTAAGAATGTTAAGTGTTTATGCTGGATTAAAAAAAACATATTGTACTTTGTGATACGATTGTATTTATACTGCCAGGGTTACGTGCTTGTCACAAACCAAGGCTTCAACCAGTGACCTCAGAGGGAAGCCCATAGAATTAAATAGAACACTAATGTAATGCATCTCTTTGGAGAAGCCCCTGTTGGTGGGATTCAGCTCCAATCAGGACTACGCCCGTCTGGCACCAGATATGAGAGGAGAGTAGATGACATCATTCTGACAAACACCAGACATGGTCAATACGAGGCAGAACAGACGGCTAGACGGCCATCCAACTGTCCCTGAGTGACCAGGCATACGTTTAACAGGCAATTTACCATCATTTGGAATCTGCGGTGCTGACCTGTCTCTATTTCCTCTGCCCTGTAGTGTGTGTGTGTGCGTGTGTATCAGACTGAGCCACAGGTTCAATGGTTCTCTGCTAATCAGTTTGGTGCCGTTGTCTGTTGTGTTCAGATGCAAACCAACCCCCAGAGGAGTTCTGTCTCTCTGGGTAGGGTCATGAACATTTAGCCACATTATTCACAAATGGAGCAGCCTCTAGATAAAAAGACAAGCTACAAAATGCATAGGCACATTGAAGGAATACATTCTGTAATGGTATTCCGCCATTTTGTTTCAGTGAGGCAATATATGCAGTGTGTGTGTGTGTGATAAACAGGTGTAATCCTAATCCAGCATACAAACAGGCAGACAGATACAGTAAAGAGATTGGAGGCTTATCATATGCTAGTAGGGAAGGATAGGAGGCAAAGGCTGCATCCCGAATGGCAACCTATTCCCTATAAAGTGCTACTACAGGCCAAAAGTAGTGCACTATATAGGGCATAGGAAGCCATTTGCCACTAATATCACTTATTCAACCTATTGACATCCTCACCCACCTCATCCCACATCCATGCAACCCTCTTTTCAGTTTAAAACCTTTGTCGAAGCAGCTGAGAGCATCAAAAACGTTTTAGGAATGTTTTGTTACTTGACTGACTGGAATTGAGCTGTACACAACACCAACGACCTAACCAATGAAGGCAAAGGGGACTAAAGCCAAAGGGGGCTAAGACAATGGCCATAGAGGCATAGAGGCACATTCAGGCAGGATTAGGGTTGACCAATTCAGATAACTTTCACAAAATGTCCAGTTTTTCTAGAAATCCCGGTTTGGAAGAACCCCGGAATCAGGGGTGGGGGGGAATAAGGAGGAATACCGGAATCCTACTATTAGGAATTCTGGAAAACCTGGGAATTTTAGGCAAGTTAACTGCCTCCCCCAAACCAAAGCCCCATAGGCTGTTGCCAGGACCCCTGGATTAAGGAGAGAACAGGACAGTATGTCTTCCTTATAGATTAAGTAAGAGATGACTCCGTCACAGAGAGGAGCAGATGGGAGACGGTAGTTGATCGTTAAAATCTATAGACACATATTTAACCAACAGTAACATATTACATAATGGTTTATTGAATATTGAAGAAACACCCTGTAATAAACTGTTAGTAACGAGTCCGGTAATCCATCTACTATACTAAAGAATTACATATCTACAAAGCAGCTTGAGAAACACAGGCTCCATCCCAAAGAGCACTCTGTATAATGCACACATTTGACCAAATGGGCCTATGGTGCAAAAAATAGTGCATTATATAGGGAGCCATTTGGGACGTAGCCACTGCATCTAAAAAGCAGAAATGGAAATCTGTAAAGCAGATCAAGATATTAGCAAGAGGTCAAACACAGGATTAGGGTTTACCACATGTACATATGTGGATGGAAAGGTGGATTAACTAACTGGTGCCAGTCTGATATATCTGGCCTGGTTTGTGTGTATGTTATTCAATCTGTTCTTTCAGAACAGCACTTCCTCTATCTTGCAGAGGCTTTTCTATCTCAACACATGATCTTACTATTTTAACCATTCTCCTTTCCTTGAAACCAATATTTTTTGTGTCAACATCGTATGTTGCTGAATCTGCCTTGCGTATGACTATGTTTATGTGTGTGTGTGGGAGTGTGTGTGATTCCTGCTGGGTATCTGAAAGCCCTCTGCCTGAATGGAGGGGGATTAGCCGTGTGTTTACTCACACTGAATGTGGGAATTAATTGCCCTCTGGTACATGCATACACACACACACACACACACACACACACACAATCCTGAGTGGGCCCACATTCAATTGCCTTTTCTATTCATCTGCAAACCAGTAGACCGAACAAGGTTGACGCGACCCCCTGTGGTGTGATGTCACTCACTGTAGCTCCAGAACCTCATCGTGTGTCCTAAATGGCACCTTATTTCCTATATAGTGCACTACTTTTAACCAGAGCCCTATATGGAATAGAGTGGCATTTGGGAAGTAGACTCAGAGACGCTGCTTGGCTAGCTGTTTCATATCTTCTTGTGCGTTTGTGATACGATGTGACCGATATGTTCCTTTGGAGCGGAGGGCTTTTTCTTACAGGCCTAAATGAATATAATGGAGCAGATTTAAAAATAACAGCCTCAGAGCTGGGGAATCAAATCACATCAAATCCCACAGAGGGAGCATTCAACCCAGGTCTCTATTCTCCTAGAGGGGGATGAAACAATACAGATACAGGAGTTAATTAACTTGTTTTACCCTCCATCATGTGATGGAACACTGCATGTGTGCATTCACGATATATACACCAAGAAAAGAACACGCTTACTAATCTTAAACATGTTAAAGGGTAAATCGGCGATTGGTACATCCATTTTTGGATTGGGGGTATTTTTTGATCTCGTGGATGGTCTAAGATTTGAAGAGTTGCTCAATTTCTCCAGCCCCATCACTCAGCTGTTTACTAAAAACGTGTCAGGATGACCACTTCGTTGTTTGAATCCCAGAATGGCCCTTTCAAGTGAATTCTCCCAGTGCTCTGTGGTTCTCACTAAAGTAGTCTCTAGAATATAGATAGACCTAGTCAGTATCAGGTAGAACGTCGCAACCCTGCCAGCCTGGGGAAAACAACCGGTGGTTACCAAGGTTACCCCATTGGCTCACAGCAAAAACTTGACCTTTTCAAACGTTTTCTTGATGTATGCTTGCTTTAGTCAATTACAAAACTACATTTAATTAAAGCACAGCATGTATAAAGCTTCTTTTTAAACATAGCCTGCTCCCTAGCATTCTCAAACGTAATATTTTAGGGCTTCCCTCATGCCCCTTTTCATGACGATGCTAGCAGCCACTTGTGTTCCCCAAGACCTACAACACAAACAAACCGACTATACTGTTACAAGTAGAGAGTGGAATTACAAACGGACTGTACAACACAAGTAAAATGTCGGACACGTGATGAAATGTTTTCCACACACATAGCTAGCTACGTGCAGCCATACCAGGACACCACGTCACCACATTTCTCACACCGAGCAACAGGGCTTATCTCGCAGGCTCTATTTCCATACGTGGGAGCGTTGCGAACCGAAGGTCGAGATTTTTTGTACAACACATCAGCTTTTTGTTATTTTTGTAAAAAACAAAGAAACAAAGTTGCCTCTTTTACCATGGGGGTCAATGGGAAAGAATGTTGGTTTTCCCCAATTTGTGGGCGTAGAATCCCTTATTAATACGCGAATACCGACAGGGACTATAGTGATGGCCGACACCACTGTTGCCAAGTAGGCTAGAACAGAGCATGAAGTCCTCTGTGACATTCTATTAGCAGTCTATCTGGGGGCTTAGGAGTCACAGGATTATGACAAATGTTACCAGATGTCAAATGTTAACTCAAGACCTTGTGAAATATACACAGTAATTGTGGGAAAAGGTTACAGACGGAGAGGGCAAGTCGGACCAACCACAATATCCAGGAGAGGTTATGAAATTTGGCAGAGGACCATGATGGACTAGCCCACAGAGAGAGAGCGAGAGAGAGGGAGAGAGTATTCTTAACTTAAAGCTACAGCTACGACACCACCAACGTAATAAACATAGAAACGCCCTTAAAAAAGACCAATTACAGCACGATAAACCCAATTTCAACATAAATCATTTTCTTTCACTTGCTCTCTCCATAAATACTGTTACAAGGCTGCCCATATGAACCCAGCCGAGTTGCATTTTCACAGTGTAACACAGTACCAAAGCCTGTAAACTCCACAAAAAGCTCAATGCTGTTTCAACGATGTCGCAACCAGGGCTCTAAATTAAAACGTTTCATTGGTAGCACTGGTGCTCCCAATTTAAAAGTTAGGAGCACCACATGACATTTAGGAGCGCCAGAAAGGATGATTTATATTATGGATTGAGATACCGCCTACAGTGCATTCACAAAGTACTCAAACATCTGGACTTGTTCCACATTTTGTTATGTTACAGCCTTATTAAATTAAATAACAATAATACATCTCAATCGACACACAATACCCCATATGTATTCAGACCCTTTGCTATGAGATGGAAGCCACTCCTCAGTAAAGGACATAACAGCCCGCTTGTTAAAGGAACCTAAAGGACTCAGACCATGAGAAACAAGATTCTCTGGTCTGATGAAACCAAGATTGAACTCTTTGGCCTGAATGCCAAGTGTCACATCTGGAGGAAACCTGGCACCATCTCTACAGTGAAGCATGGTGGTGGGAGCATCATGCTGTGGGGATGTTTTTCAGAAGCAGGGACTGGGAGACCAGGGAGGGAAAGATGAACGGAGCAAAATCTAGAGAGATCCTTGATGAAAACCTGCTCCAGAGCGCTCAGGACCTCAGACTGGGGTGAAGGTTCACCTTCCAACAGGACAACGATCCTAAGCACACAGCCAAGACAACACAGGAGTGGCTTCAGGACAAGTCTCTCAATGTCCTTGAGTGGCCCAGTCAGAGCCCGGACTTGAAACCGATCGAACATCTCTGGTGAGACCTGATAATAGTTGTGCAGCGATGCTCCCCATCCAACCTGACAGAGCTTGAGAGGATTTGCAGAAAACATTGGGAGAAATACACCAAATACAAGTGTGCCAAGCTTGTAGCGTCATACCCAAGAAGACTCTAGGCTGTAATCGCTGCCAATGATGCTTCAGCAAAGTACTGAGTAAAGGGTCTGAATACTTATGTCTAAAATGTCTAAAAACATGTTTTTGCGTTGTCATTATGGGTGTAGATTGATGAAGAAAGAAAACGATTCGTGAAAAAAGTCAAGGGGTTTGGATACTTTCCGAATGTACTGTATATTGGGCCTATATGAATTCTAGCTACTTTTGAAGTACATCTTGTGCCCTAGAAACAAATATGTGAAGCCATTTGTTTATTATCAAAGCTAAAACGCTGACACAAATACCAGTCACATCAAAATCAAATAAAATGTTATTTGTCACATGCTTCGAAAAACAACAGGTGTAGACTAACAGTCAGATGCTTACTTACAGGCCATTCCCAACAACGCTGAGAAAAACAACAGTCAGATGCTTACTTACAGGCCATTCCCAACAACGCTGAGAAAAACAGAAAATAACAACACCAGGAATATATACACAATGAGTAACGATAACCTAGCTATATACACAGGGTACCAGTACCAAGTCATTTGTGGATTATTAGGATTTCTACATTGTGTAAAAGCACCACTTTCCAATTGCGATGCATTTACATAGAAAATTGTACACGCTCTCTTTAAAAACGTAATGTTTGTGATGACATGCAAGATATCCGTCATGAATTCATCACTAGGATCATTGATCTCATGAACAAGATATCCCCCTTCCCTTTCTTTCTATGCCACCAAAATGTTTGGATACACTGGTCAAGTTACCAGGTTGTTAGCTAGCTAGCCAATGAGGTACTGTAACATGACTGAAGTGTAAACAAATGGTTAACGACGTGCAAGTAGTTTTAGAGCTGGGTGGAGGGAATGGTGCTGTCATTCCGCAGTATGATTAAGTTGACAGAAGTCAGTCATGGCTCTCAGGGTGGAGGAAATGGCTGACTTCTCCCCTGGGTTTCACGAAGCTTCTGGCAGACTCATTTTACGCTGCACAGTTAAATTGACATTTCTGATGGGCCGTAGTTTTGAAAGCGAAGGCAATTAGAAAATGAATTCCGCTGTATATTTATGCAGCTGCAGGTTTGTTTTCCTTCTCAGTCAAGCGGCCAAAAGGGCGCTGGGAGATTTTATAGCTCTGAGAGGAATTAAAAAGAATATTCCGTCTCTCTCATTTTGAGACAGACTCAGGCAGTTCAGACAGCACATCTCCCCCCCTTGGTAGAGCAAGGTATGATAATAATAACACATACCGTAAATACTATAGGGCCATGGACATGAGTCGGTCACATACTGTGGGTCATATCAATTACTTCATCTCTTTTATGACATTAGCCCTGAACTACATAGTAGAAGTTCTACTTGGGGCATAGAGATATGGTCAAAGGTAGTGCACTACTTAGGGAATAGGGTGTCATTTGGGCGTTCGCATGCTTTCCAGCCGAAACAGTTCGGTAGAGTGTGGAAACCCCTTCGGATTGGTGGATTTGGTTATTTCAGCCACACTCGTTGCTGACAGGTGTATAAAATCGAGCACACGGCCATGCAATATCCACAGACACACATTGGCAGTAGAATGGCCCGTACTGAAGAGCTCAGTGATTTTCAACGTGGCACCATCATAGGATGCCACCTTCCCAACAAGTCAGTTCGTCAAATTTCTGCCCTGCTAGAGCTGACCCGGTCAACTGTAAGTGCTGTTATTGTGAAGTGGAACCGTCTAAAAGCAACATTGGCTCAGGAGCGAAGTGGTAGACCACACAACCTGACGGAACATGACTGCCGAGTGCTGAAGCGCACACTACAGAGTTCTAAACTGCCTCTGGAAGCAACGTCAGCACAATAATGGTTTGTTGATGAATCACGCTTCAGAACCTGGCAGTCCAACGGAAGAATTTGGGTTTGGCGGATGGCAGGAAATCGCTAGCTGCCTGAATGCATAGTGCCAACTGTAAAGTTTGGTGGAGGAGGAATAATGTTCTGGGGCTGTTTTTCAGGGTGCGGGCTAGGCTCCCTGAGTTAAGGTAACTCTTAATTAACGCTACAGCATACAATGACATTCTTGATGATTCTATGCTTTGTGGCTGAATGGAAGCAAGTCCCTGCAGCAATGTTCCAACATTGAGTGGAAACAACTCCTTATTAATGCCCATGATCTTGGAATGAGATGTTCAACGAGCACATGTTCACATACTTTTGGCCATGTAGTGTATTATGCTGTGTGACATTGTGACATTTTTGTGTGACATTTTTGTTCGTTTTGGACATGGATTTTTTGGCTGTTTGGACACACAACATTTTTTCTAGAGGCAAGCCGAAGTCTATGCCCCTTCGTCGATGATTGGTCAATAGTAGGGATTCTTTAATAAAGTGTATCATTCAATGAGAGACTACTTGTTTTCATGCACATTTATTTATTGAGAAATATTGGTCCAAACATCTAAGATGTAAAATTGAAACTAAGATCCTCTTGGCAAAAACATCAAAATGAGTGACAGACTTGAGTTATTTCGGACTATTTTAAGGAAGTGTATATTGGCTACGGCGTCTCAAAACAGACAAACGGTACTATTGACACTTCTTTTTTTCATTTTCAAGCAAAGGTCTTTTAAGGGAGTATACGAGCACACTTGCTGAGTTAGCCTCCAGCCAAACTGAAGCATGCTGACGCCTTCAGGCTTACCAAAGACGATTCTGCCTGTGCACAAGCTACCAGGGCATGTATGCTCTCCTTTCCCCGGCAGAACTCTTTCTTTCTCCCTTTCAGCTTCCTGTTCTGTGTATAATGTCCACAGCAGCAAAGCTCTTATATCAGTCCTTACTGCCATACAGGACCTTCATGACAAACATTCCTGCTACTTGACTTGGGAAAAGCTACAGGGCTCCCACCTCTCCCTCCTATGGTGGGCTGTTAATAAACTCCCTGCTCTGTGTAGAAGTCCTGAAGGAAACACACTTCCTGGTTTTCTCCAGTTAGTATAACAACCTCCCCCGAGGTGTATTTTCTTATAGTTTGAGGTCTACGCAAAAAACCTAACATCTTAGATGTGTTTGTTGTTACATGTACCAATTTTCAACAGAAAGTTACTGACACAAACGCTTGTTTAAAACTTAAGAAAATGTTGCCCAGTATTGAGTAACAGATATATAAACACGAATTCTATCGCACCAGTTCTGCTTGACATGTGCAGTGCCCCTTGGCGCATAGTGTACAGTAGAACTGACGACATAGAAATCCCTATAAAGAAACAGTAAAGTAGTCCAACTTCTACATCTTCAACTTGCAAGAAAAAAATATTTTGCAATGAAATCAAATGCTCTACTTCTAAAAATTCCCATGGTGTAATACACTGTGCCTCTACTTCGCAGTGGCATTATTTCCAAACGCTTTCCAAGGGAATAATGATGTTCAGAAATCAAATCAATACTGCGTTCAAAATGGCACCCTATTCACTCGATAGTGCACTACTTCTGATCAGGGCTCTTGGTCAAATGTAGTGCACTATATGGAGAATAGGGTGGCATTTGGGACGTGGACACATTTCTAATAAAGTTGTAGGTTTGTGATGATACATCTGCTTATGATTAATGTCTTCAGGGGGAGGGGCAAGTCTTTCACAAACCTCATCTCCCCCCAAGAGATGCACAGCACAACAAAACAATGTCCGCTCTAACTTGAAAAAACAATACCATTACCACCTGTGACCCGACATAATGCTGCGGTAGCACCGAAGAGCCAAACACAAGCAAAGATTAAACAGATTGCGCCAGTGGTTCTGCTGCAACGGGGTCATGAACACGCACAACGTCCCAGACTATGTTTATTGAACGAGTGCTCTGTGGTATTGCTAGTCTCTTAACAGCCGCAGTGCATGGGAATGCTATTCATTCCTTCTTCACACATAACCTCTAGAACTATATCCAAAACTTTACACTGCGGCAGCACAATGAATTATACATCAATACTACATACAGTATTAATACATCTACACACATCTGAGTAGAGGGATGTGAAATAACACCCAGGATAACTGTATTCACTCTGGCTAGGGATATCATCCCAGGTTATTCATCTGTACTGCGCTCCAGGCCATACAGTTCTACAGTGGAATACTGAGGCTTCGGCTCAAATGGCACCGGGGCACATAGGGATCTGGTCAAAAGTAGTGCACTATATAGGGAATAGGGTGCCATTTGCTGTAGATAGAGGGCCTACGGGCTTATGGTTTCTCGTCACATCCTTTAGTGTGATGTAAAGTACTGTCACTGCAGTGGCCCCTGTGTTCACTATGGCATCACAGGGACACTGACTATGAATGAATAACATAGTAGAAATAAAGATTTGTCAATATATGATTTGATGTATTTCATGTATGACCATTGCTTCGAAACCAATTTCTTCAGGGACAATACAGTTGAAAGTTGAAGTCAGTCTTGGGAATGGTGTGAGATGATTGACAGACAGCCAATCCCAAAGGAAAGTGAACAGTCAGCCTGAGGATATGTTTCTCTATGTTTGCATCTCAAATTACACCTTTATCCCTATTAAGTGCACTACTTTTGACTAGGGCCCAAGTAGTGCCTATTCCCTATAAATGCCGAAGCAATCTATGTAGGCATTTGGGACGCATACTATGACATGAACATGTAAGAGACGGGGGAAGTAGATCAGGAGAGCATAAGAGAAAATGTAGAAATGCTGCCTTCCTTACCCCCCCAGGGGCAAGGTAATCACCAGTGAGTCCCAGTCAGTAGAGTGGTGACATTTAACTGCCTGCACTTGTTTTCCTGGGGTGAGATTTGATGTCTGGACTAAGACACAAGTCAAAGTATATCAGCCTCCTATACTGTAGCTACTCAGTGCTAGGATATAGAATACTTATAGATGAAAGTGAGTGACGCAGCGTAAAAATGTGGAGGTACTGTATGCGCAACGGTGTTTCTCCTAGCATTACTCAGGCACTGCAAGATACTATTCTCTCAGGAATGAGTTCTTCAACACCTCAGAGGCTTGAAGCTGGAATCCGTAATGGTGAAACAGCCACGTCCGTTTGTGATATTACAACACCAAAGAAGTTACTGCAAACCATGACCACTGTTTTCTCCCTTGGCAATCACTGCAGGCGTGATAGCAGAGCACAATATGTACTGACTTTAAAAAAATAACATTTTGTGAGACACTTCTCATCTCGGCAACAAAAACAACAGTGGTTGGGCTGCCAGTGGCGCCGTGCCCCATACTGCAGATTCCATCTTTACATGATGGTCTGTCTATAACACAAGTATAAAACCAAACTGCCATGCAGAAGTGCTACTTAATAGTGCTTGATATTACTACCACTCTTCATTTTATCAGACCTGGGTTCAAATATTATTTTAAATCATTTCAAATACTTTACCCGAGCTTGCCTGGGTTAATGGACCAATATAATAGTCTCACAATGGCAACCTCTGCCCAATCTGGCACTCCTGGCAGGCTAGAGCCAATGGCCAAAGTATTTTAACGATTTGAAATAGTATTTGAACTCAGATCTGCTCCTCATAGCGTGGGATAGACCCTCGAGCCCCTACCTGTCGGCGGAGGGAGGGCGTCCATTTGCATTGCGGGTTTTGCCGACTTGTGTGTACAGGGAGGAATCTTGATGGTGGTTGTCTCGGGGGCTCTGGGGCCGGCTGTGCCCGCTGTCCAGGGACGTGTCCAGGGGCCCGATGCCTGCGTAGGGGTGCTCCTCGTCTCGGCACAGGTTGACATCTAGGATCTCAGCGTAGTCCCTCTCCCGTGCCTGGCGCTCCCGCAGCTCCCGGGTCTTAGCCTGGATCCTGGAGGAAAGAATGTTTCATCATTGATTCCTCAAACAGAAAACTGTGGATGCGTCCCCAATGGCAGCATACAGTACCCACGGAAAGTATTCAGACCCCTTGATTTTCCCCCCTCATTTTGTTACGTTACAGACTTATTCTAAAATGAATAAAAACATAAAAAATCCTAAGCAATCTACACACAATACCTCATAATGACAAAGCAAAAACTGAAAATTTTGCAAATGTATTCAAAATAATAAACAGAAATACCTTATTTACATAAGCATTCAGACCCTTTGCTATGAGACTCAAAATTGAACTCCGATGCATCCTGTTTCCACTGATCATCGTTGAGATGTTTCTACAACTTGATTGGAGTCCACCTGTGGTAAATTCAATTGATTGGACATGATTTGGAAAGGCACACACCTTTCTATAAAAGGTCCCACAGTTGACAGTGCACGTCAGAGCAAAAACCAAGCCATGAGGTCAACGGAATTGTCAGTAGAGCTCCGAGACAGGATTGTGTCGAGGCACTTCCTAGAGCTGTCCGCCCGGCCAAACTGAGCAATTTGAGGAGAAGGGCCTTGGTCAGGAAAGTAATCAAGAACCTAATGGTCACTCTGACAGAGCTCCAGAGTTCCTCTGTGGAGATGGGAGAAACTTCTAGAAGGACAACCATCTCTGCAGCACTCCACCAATCAGGCCTTGGTGGTAGATTGGCCAGAGGGAAGCCACTCCTCAGTTAAAAAGGCACATGACAACCCGCTTGGAGTTTGCCAAAAGGCACCTAAAGACTCTCAGACCATGAGAAACAAGATTCTCTAGTCTGATGAAACCAAGATATTGAACTCATTGACCTGAATGCCAAGTGTCAAATCTGGAGGAAACCCGGCACCATCCCTACGGTGAAGCATAGTGGTGGCAGCATCATGCTGTGGGGTTGTTTTTCAGAAGCAGGGACTGGGAGACTAGTCAGGATCGAGGCAAAGATGAACAAAGCAAAGTCTAGAGAGAGATCCTTGATGAAAACCTGCTCAGACTGGGGCGAAGGATCACCTTCCAACAGGACAATGACCCTAAGCACACAGCCAAGACAATGCAAGAGAGGCTTCGGGACAAGTCTCAATGTCCTTGAGTGGCCCAGCCAGAGCCCAGACTTGAACCCGATCGACCAAATCTGGAGAGACCTGAAAATAGCTGTGCAGCAACGAGCTTGAGAGGATCTGCAGAGAAGAATGGGAGAAAATCCCCAAATACAAGTGTGCCAAGATTATAGCGTCATACCCAAGAAGAACTGATGCTGTAATCGCTGCCAAAGGTGCTTCAACAAAGTACTGAGTAAACAGTCTGAATACTTTTGTAAATGTGTAATTTCCATTTATTTGTATTAAAATTGCCAAAAAATTCTATAAACCTATTTTTGTTTTGTCATTATGGAATGTTATGTGTCGATTGATGAGGGGAAAAAAACTATGTAATCAATTTCAGAATAAACCTGTAACGTTACAAAATGTGGAAGAAGTCAAGGGGTCTGAATACTTTATATATAATCTTCACCCTAGTCCAGAACCCTATACAGGGAATAGAGTGCCCTTTTCTGATGCAAACCCTATGTTCACAGGCAGCTGCTGCTCCCCTCTCTAGAACACTTAAGATGTCTTTTAATAAGCCCTCTTCTAGTGGAAATCTTCCACGACTGCAATGAAGTACTTAGACAATCTGTGGAGGTTTAGGAGTAGGGTACCCTGGGAAAAGGTGGAGAGGCAGAAACTTCTACCTAATCAATGTCTGATCTATAATGGCAGAGTTCCTTTCCCAAGGACCAGTTGAGAGTTACAATTCCTCCGGCAAAACACATATTGATTGGTCAAGGCCAGAGGCCAGAGAAAATCTACCTCTGATTGACTGAGTGGATGAATTTACTCAGGTGAGGGTCAGGGACCAGGGCCTGCATTTCACAGATAGACAGGAAAACCTAATTGTTTTGTGCCGTCCAAACGGCACCCTATTCCCTATATAGTACACGTGGCCTGGTCAAATGTAGCACACTATATATGGAATATAGTACCATTTGGGACACAGACAAAAGGCAAGCATCTGTCTGGTGAATCAACTGTCTGGAATATAAAGTGATCAGATTTTACGTCACAGGATTATGTGTCGCTTATCCCACAGGACCTTCCATCTGAGTTTCCTTTCTTTCACCATATTTTATCATTATTGTGTAGCTGTCAGTTGCCACCAAGGGACATTATCATTACACAGTGGACACAATGGCACATTGTTATGTGTGGAAGCTGAGGAAAGGACACTCATCATCCCTGGTTCTGATGCCCCCCCCCAGTATAAAATCCATTATAGCTCCTATACTCTATGCCAAGTACAGATGTTTCCATCTCTCATCAGGGCCAATCATTAAGACCTCGGAGGGTTTCCTCACAGAAACATGTCAGGGCTGAGACCATTGTTTGGTCCAATGGTTGATCTAGCCCTTCTTCCTGGCTGGCCCTCAGGCTTATGACCCGTGTTGGCACTTGGCCTCATCTAGATAGAATATCTCATTGAAGGGTGTTGAGAATATTCTGCATTTTTGTGGTAGTAAGTAAACAGAGGTGGCATTTAAGGAGGCTCTGCTGTAGCAGTGTTATTTGTTTAGAAGACGTAGGTATTGACATTGTACCGGATTTCATGTCAAGGCAGCTGCTTTTGTAAGGATCCAATTCACAGTCGGTCGCTCGAGCTAGCCTGCGTAGGAAATAGCATTGGTCGACCCCTCCACCTCCTCTCAATGGAAAGGTTGCTGAGCCAAACAAAACGAGGGAGCAGATTGCTATGTCTGCTCTTATCTTATCAGCAGCACCGTGCTTACCAGCAGTAGCCTACTAAACACCCCCAACACAAACCTTGGTTTTCCCACGGTTTAAAGCTAGGTCTCTCAAGGACCCGTTTCTTTCTGGTAATATAGATATTCGCTGAGTCTACAAACAAGCTTTAGCTGGTGTCTGCACTCAGGGCAGGCTTCAGTGCTAACATCTTATAAGATGCATATGTTTCCATTAAGAAAATCCTCAAAATATTCAAAAGATGGTTCAGTCTACTCAACTCAGCGACGGCCTGGAATCTGTGATGTCTTTTCAATCTCATCAGGGAAATATTATTGCCTTTTCTGATAAATATTTTCACCTATAATGACTTTATTTCATTTCACACTTAAATGGGAAACCTGTTTCCTTGACGTATTATTTCATTATGTGGCTTAATGCACATTTCTTGGGGCATATGTAGATTTCCCAGCTGAGTGCTAGATGAGGAAATGCTGTCCGTCCTCCCTTCTCTTTCCCTCGTTCCCCGCAGTAAAGAGGCCCAGAGAGAAGCGAGGGGATGATAATTGCAAGTTGAAAGGCTGATAATTGGCAAAACTGTAATTATGTGCTCGGTGAGGTACTCCCTCCATGCAGTTAAAATGACTACCTTAGCTGTTCACCAGGTAATGGTTTGTAGAGAGAGAGAGGGGGAGGGTGTGTAGGTAGTTAGCACACTGGGAATACAAGGGTTTCATCAGGACAAAGCATGAAGCAGCATGACTGATGGGGTGGCAGGGAGCCTAGTGGTTAGAGCGTTGGGCCAGTAACCGAAAGGTTGCAGGATCGAATCCTCGAGCTGACAAGGTAAAAATCTGTCGTTCTGCCCCTGAACAAAGTAGTTCCCCGGTAGGCCGTCATTATGAATAAGAATTTGATCTTAACCGACTTGCCTCGTTAAATTAAAAAAAATTATAAAGAGATATACCCATATGGACTGTACCTAGAGATCCATCTAGAGATTAGTAATGAATGTGATCAGAAATGTTCCATTGGTGTGCCTAATGCAGAGACCAATATAACACAGTAAGGGAGACATACCTTCGATATTGGCCAGATTGGCAGATGATGATGATTCTCTATCAAGTCAAGTCCGATTTATTTACACAAATGGTTTGATCATAATCCTTTTTGGTAGTCTCACTTCTCAGTCCTTCATGCCAAGATCAATAGCATAAGTATAGTATTGACTTATGATCTACATAACAAGTGCATCCATTCCCCTTATTCCTTTCTGAATCCACAATTTGCGACACTTATTAGCCGAGAGCCCGAAGCAGAGAGAGCCATATTGTTGATGGCGTGATTTCATAATGACAGTTCCTTTGATTTGGTCTCCATGTCCAAGTGATTGGCTGTGCATCACAGTAAGGACAGCGCGGTAATGACAGCGCGGTAATGACATGGTACGTAGAAATCGAAGTGTGCCGTGATGAATGTTATGATTGCTACCCCGCAGTCAGGGCTCGAGATATCTGGGCTTGAAAAGAAGCTCTCATGTTGTCACAGATTGCCCCCAAACCTTTCACTCCTCCTTCAATAGAGGGTAAATCAAAGGAAACACTCAGTGCTTCAGTCGGGTGGTGTAAATCAAGCGCCAACCAAACACACCCTCTCTCCATTCTTTGTCCCGCGTCCCAAATGGCACCACATTCCCTATAGAGTGCACTGCTTTTGACCAGGCCCCACTATTTAGGGAATGGGGTGCCATTTGGGACGCAAACCCCTGCCTCTAGTCTGTGTGTGGATGTAGCTATTAGTTGACCTGTAGGATCACAGAAAAGGACGAGGGTCATTGCCAGGGCAAGCAGAGCAGGCTCTGTCAGCGAGGTGTCCTAATAACGCAGACATTCTGACATTCCTACAGCTCTGGGTGGAAACAGAAGTCATTGGTCGTGTTCCTCTGCTCAGACTTTGCACGCATCAACCAATGGTTGTGTTCCACGTGAGAGACTGTGCCGTTGGGCAGCAGATTTCTATAGCATTTGATGTGGTAAGCTGACAACCAAAATACCTATCCAAGCGTTGTAAGACCGGGAATGGGTCAGCAACGTCTGAGCATGGGGACCGCAACCTGTGTGACTGACAAGCTAGCCTTAGCTTCAGTTTTGTTTTGCACCAATGGTACATTACAGTGATAGCAGTGTCTCGCACAATATCCTATTAGTATGATTCACGGTAAGGAGACAATAGCGAAGCACTGCAAGAACAACAGTTTTGCTTATGAGGAATCCATGGTTGTGTCCCAACTGCAATATAGTCTTGGAGCGGAAACAGCACAGTCATACAGGAACCTTTCAAAAATAGGTGAGTTTTTTGCGTATGTAACTTTCATAATGTGAATAATTGCCCTCAAAACCAGTCTGAACTGTCTAGGAACGATGAGATACAAATTCTAATATTGTGAAAAATAAGACTTGAATGCCATTACGGAGTCCCGAAAACACAAGCAGAGGAATTAATTAAACATAGTGTTGTAGTGTATATATGTATGTGTGTGTGTGTGTGTGTGTGTGTGTGTGTGTGTGTGTGTGTGTGTGTGTGTGTGTGTGTGTGTGTGTGTGTGTAGAAATAGCTTTGGCATTTACAGTCTGGTGCCCAAATTACTGTCACATCCCCCACCTGCCACCTCCTTCATTCGGCAGTGTGTAGCTCGTAGTCTGGGGTTGGCACCAATGCCTTTCAGCACATACACACTAGTGTGTGTGTGGGGTAAAATCCCAGTCCCAGAGCAACACTGTGTGAGTGTCTCTCTGTAGACAGACATACAGACACTCACCTCTCCTGTTCTAGTTTCATCCTCAGTGTCTCTTCTTCTGAGGCCTGCAGCTCCTCCAGCCTCCCTTTGCGCTCTAGTTTCTCTCCGTCCTTGCGGTGTTTTCCAAACCTGAAACATTGGGGCAGCAGACAAAGAGTGCACCCCTGGTTAAAAGCAGCATACTATATAGGGAACAGGGTGCAATTTGACAGGCCCCCCAAAAATCGTATAAATTACTAATGGCGATCAACTCTGTCATTCTCTCCAACTCCCTTCTAACAAACATGCCATCAAATATTTTGCTTTTAAATTGTACTTGACTGAGTTTGATCAGGTCTGAAGTTGACAGGAGACGAGATCATATTACCATAGCCCATCAAAGTAATCCTATTCATGGGAAGGGAAATAGTACTAAACCAAATGGGAACTACTTGAAATTATATTTCAGCTTGATTGACTCCACATAAAAAGGCACCCTGTTGATTAAATGACTTTGCAGACCTTATTTATATGATGGACCTAGGCTTATTCAGAGGGAAATTGGCCTGCAGAGAGTTGAGTTTAATCAGCTATAAGGAAAACCAAGAGCTTCTCAGCACACACAGAGATAGAGAGATATATAGAACAAACTAAAGGAGCAAGAGAGAGTGAGTGACCGAGAGAGAGAACAAAAGGAGAGAGAGGGTGCGAGAGAGAGAGATAACAAAAGGAGAAAGAGAGAGAGAGAGAGAGAGAGAGAGAGAGAGAGAGAGAGAGAGAGGGGGGTGAGCGGGAAAGTCCATTAGTCCATTACCTGATAAATTGATCAACAAATGGCCTCAAATGTAGCATAAAGCCGTTGAAAGTGTTAATATGAAGTGCAACCCTATCTATCACAGAGACAGCGGGTGACAGTTTTTCTTTCCACTCCGGTGACTTCCATTAAATCTCCTTAAAATCACCAGCAGCGTCCCAAATGGCACCCTATTATATACAGTATATAGTGCACTACTTTGACCAGAGCCCCTATGGGCACTGGCCAAGTGTAGTAAACTATATATAGGGAATAGGGAGCTGTTTGAGATTCCCCCCCCCCCCCCCAGTCTCCTTCAGAAACACTGGCAGGAAGAACTAGTGAAACTTCCAGAGATCAGAACATTCATCATGACAGAGGGGCATTCAATATTCTGTGTACAGTTAAGCACAGAACCCTCCTATCCTCTTCCGACTTCTACACCACTTATAAGATGGGGATTTAACAAGAGGTTATTTTAGTTAAAGAAGCAAGCGACTGGGAAACTAACAAGTTCAAGGGCTCTGTTGACAACGCAACAAAAAAAGTGTTAAGTGAAAGTGTCATAAGAGAAAGACAAATATTTGAGGTGTTTATTTCCGAATCTCTTAGAACGTCCATGAGAAGATTGTTTTGATATCAAATGCTAGGGATATGAGATGCACAGGACCAGTCATGTATTTCAAACTCATCTCAACAAGTATGTGTAACCTTTATTTAACAAGGCAAGTCAGTTAAGAACTAATTCTTATTTACAAAGACGGCATACACCGGCCAAACCCGGGCGACGCTGGGCCAGTTGTGCACCGCCCTATGGGACTCCCAATCACGGCCGGTTGTGATACAGCCTGGATTTGAACCAGGGTGTCTGTAGTGACGTCTCTAGCACTGAGATGCAGTGCCTTAGACCGCTGTGACACTCGGGAGCCCCAGGTAAAGTGATACGGTCTGGCTTGACAGCGGCAGCACTGTCAAAATGTCATTACAAGTCTCACTGACTCTAGCATTCATTACCGATTAAGCACAGCTTCTTGAAACCTTTCATAAGCTACAGCACTGAAGGGAAGGGAAAGGAGACACCTAGTCAGTTGTAAAACTGAATGCATTCAACTGAAATGTGTCTCCCGCATTTAACCCAACCCCTCTGAATCAGAGAGGTGCGGGGGAGGGGGGCTTCCTTAAATCGACAGCCACGTCATTGGAGCCTGGGGAGCAGCTGTTGTGGGGGTTAAGGGCAGAATGGCAGATTCTTGCCGGATTGGGGATTCTTCACTTTACCATACTGTAGCACTGAAAAAAACAACCATACTGATGCTGTCACGTGTGTGTTTCTGGGCAGTGGCCATCTGGAGGATGCTGCCAAGTGAGCAGATTGGGTGTTGCTTTGAGTCCAAGTGGTGATCAGAGTAGAGTAGGTGAGGGAGGCTGCTGTGGTCTAGATGGGGCTCTGATGGTAATGACCGGGCTTTGATTGGGCTGCAGTGTGTGTGTGTGTGTGTGTGTGTGTGTGTGTGTGTGTGTGTACGCACGCGTGCGAGCCCAGTGAGATGAGAGGGTCTAACTAGCGTCTCAGTTTGAGAGCAGCGAAACACTCCAACCAGACCTGGGTTCAAATACTATTAAAAATCATTTCAAACTACAGCAGTAGTTATATAGGATGAGCCATGACTAGAATACAGTATATACATATAAAGTGGGTAAAAACAGCATGTCAACATTATTAAAGTGACCAGTGTTTAATGACTATGTACATAGGGCAGCAGTCTCTAAGGTGCAGGGTAGAGTACCGGGTGGTAGCCGACTAGTAACAGTTCAGGGTAGGGTACTGGGCAGAGGTCAGCTAGTGGGGATTATTTAACAGTCATTGCCTGGAGATAGAAGCTGTTCTCTATTCTCTTGGTCCCAACTTTGATGCACCTGTACTTTCTCCGCCTTCTACAAGGTAGCGGGGTGAACAGGCCGTGGCTCTGGTGGCTGAGGTCCTTGATGATCTTCTTGGCCTTCCTGTGACACCTGGTGCTGCGTTGGGCTGACCGTGCCACCCTCTGGAGAGCCCTGCGGTTTCGGACGGTGCAATTGCTGTACCAGGCGGTTGATACAGCCCGACAAGATGCTCTCAATGGTGCATCTGTAAAAGTTAGTGAGGGTCTTAGGTGCCAAGCCAAATATCTTCAGCCTCCTGAGGTTGAAAAGGCGCCGTTGTGACCATTTCAGGTTGTCAGTGATGTGCACTCCAAGGAACTGGAAGGCAATATTGAGCAGCGGTTTCACAATGCTTTCAATCAATGAAAGAAAATGTTTAAGTCATTATCGAATGAAACCAAAAAAGGCAAAGTCGTGGGCTCTGAAGTGCGTACTGTATGTGTGTGTTTGCAAACAACCACTGATAGTGCTCATCTCAACGGGAGGAGCACACCTCCGTAATGATTTGATCCTGCAGTTCCCTGGGACTATCACAGACAAACAATTCGAGCTTCCAGCAACCTTTAGGCCAAAGACACACACACACACACACACCCCTTTAGGTCAAACATCTGATCTGCATGTCTGCCAGGAGATCCTTCTCCTTCCCACTGGATCTCATTATTCTACACTGTTAGAAATCAGTCAGCATTCTCCTTGACACAACCACTTCAGCACACTATTCCTTATTTTCTGCACCACCTTTACAAAAGCAGTGCACTATACAGGGAATAGGGTGCTATTTGAGACAGAGCCTGTGTCAGAACCATTTAAGTAAATATGACGTTTGAATGTATCATTGGCATCCCAGACAGCTCAGATGAAAGGCATGACCCAAGGACCCACTGTTAATGGTGGGTGAGACACTGGTAAAGGACGAGGGACAGTTTTTGTGTCTCCTACCTGAACATGTCGCCCAGTCCTTTCAGCATGCCTTTCTTAGCCCTGTTCTTGCTGTCCTTCTCTTTGTCCCGGTCTGGCTTCTTTTTGTCTTTCCCTCCTTTGTCCTTCTTCTTGTCTTCATTGGCGCGGTTGCCATTGGCCAGCGGTCTCTCTGTGTTGGGCAGTGGGGTCAGATCTGCCACAGTGGACACAGAGTCGCGCCCGGACCGAGAGCTCTCCTCGGTGTCCTCCTCCACTAGAGAGGTGGAGACATGGAAAGAGATTTATACATGGGGTAATTATTAAGTCCTCAAATTCTGACCTTTATATGCAGGCATAACTTGAAATGCTGGGTAAATTCTTCAGGCAGAGATATCAACGAAAGATGTGCATTAACGTTTGCTCTATGGCTCCAAAGTAGTTAGATCTGTCCAATAGAAGTCCTGTTTCGTCTTACATGTCTCCATGCCCTCGTCGTCCTCCTCGGTGGCTGCTGGCCTGTCGTAAGACTTGTCAATAGCGGCCCGGAAGCTCTCGTTACAGCCCCGCCCCCTGATTATGCGTGGGCGTGGCCTGTGGAAGGGCATGTCACCATTGAGCGTCACCTCGGCAACGGCGGTCTGTAAACTCTCCAGAGAGCTGGACTTCTTGAGGCCAAGGGAGGGACCCACGTCCCTGGTGGAAGACCCTACGAAGGAGCAACAGTATCCAAAGTTAGTTGATTGATAACACAGCTGTGAGTGAACTAAAGGAGCTTTTGTATTTGCAAATGCACTGTTTAACGAAAGCATTTTGTTATTTTACTTTACTGCCTGTGAGTTGAAATGAAAACTTGGATTGAGCTCATTTCCTACATTATGTGACACAACCAAAACAGGTTAAGTTGCATTTGGAAAAAGAAAATAAACTCAATTCTGATACTAGAAAGGCCAAAAAAAGTATTGTTTTGTTTTAGAGAGTAGGTATAAAGTACATCTTTTTTCCATCACTCACTGGTTGAAGGGGTATTGTAGAGAAGGTAGAGCGGTATGGAGGTGAAGAGAGAGGATGCATCTGAAGTGACCAGGGCCCATATAAAAGTAGTGCACTATATAGGGAATAGGGTGCCATTTGGGATGCATGCAAAGAGAGGGATGGATTACCTCAGGGGAAAAGCCCAGCAGGCTCGCTCTCCCTCTAATCCCCAGGGTATACTGGAGCAGAGGTACCGGGTAAACAAGAGGCTCAGGGTACATCCCAAATGGCACCATATTCCCTATTTAGTGCACTACTTTTCACCCTATTCAGCATTTTCTGGGAAGCAGCTCACACTAATGTGGGTGGCCATGGATATGGTGGCTGCTTGCCTGGGAAGGAGTGGGAGTGAGGAGAAGTGGAGCGGAGAAGGAGTGGAGCGGAGAAGGGTGAAACCTGAACAAGCAGGGCTGGTGACTATTCATGTTCATCAGTCCTTCCTGTCCTCTTAACGTTTCACTGAAGCGGCAGCTGATAGGCTTTCATTCATCAAAACCCATTCATTTGGTTTTAGCGTTCAGCCAGAGGCCCCACCGCACGCTTTCCAGTCACACCTCAGCGGTAGTCTTCAAAATTACAACAACTCAGACCTCTGACAGACGGCGGGAGTCAAGAACAGCAGGCAGTGGTTTATTTGAGGAAAAGTTTTGGGTGTTTCAGAGAGTCAGACCTGGCAACCTCCAGCCTCCTACAGCTCTGCACTGGCATGTTTGTTTCAGATATTCCGCCCTGGCAACTGAGCCTTACGTAAATACATGGCTGTGGTTTCAGATAGCAACCTCCAGCTTCTCCGTTTCTGCACTAGGCATGGTTGTAGGTTTCAGACGGTCATACCTGGTAACCGAGCCTTCTACAGATCTGCACTGGCATGTTTGTATGTTTTAGACAGTCAGACCTGGCAACCCAGCTCCAACATATCTGTACTATCGATGCATGTTTGTACAGACTGACACCCTATTCAAACAGGAAAAAACCCGTGTCGTACAGAGATCTGAGATGGTGCCTTAATATAACAAATACAGCGATCAATCACCCTGCAGTCGACTGGCAGGTCGAACAGGGAATACCCTGGAAGCGTCCTAAACAGCACCCTTTACCTTATATAGGGCCCATGGAGCTCTGGTCAAAAGTAGTGCACTATGTAGGGAATAGGGTTCCTTTTGGGACGCAGCCCATTTGTGGCTATAGGACCAACTGAAGCTGCACATATCGAGTGCCTTCAGAGAGTATTCATGCGCCTCGACATACTTCCCATTTTATTGTGTTACAGTCTGAATTCAAAATGGATTAAATAGATATTTTTCTCTCACACATCTACACAAAATACCTCATAATGACAAAGTGAAAACATGTTTAAAAATGGTTTGCAAATTTATTGAAAATGAAATACAAAAACATCAAATTTACATAAGTATTCACACCCCTGAGTCAATACATGTTAGAATCACCTTTGGCAGTGATGAGTCTTTCTGGGTAAGTCTCTAAGAGCTTTCCACACCTGGATATTGCAACATTTGCCGATTATTCTTAAAAAAATTATTCAAGCTCTGTCAAATGGTCTGGCCATATATGTTCTAGTAGATTTAAGTCAAAAATGTAACTCAGCCACCTAGGAACATTCACTGGTATTGGTAAGTAACTCCAGTGATTTCACATTGTGTTTTCGGTTATTGTCCTGCTGAAAGGTGAATTAATCTGTCAAGTGTCTGGTCGAAAACAAACAGACAGATTTTCCTCTAGGATTTTGCCTGTGGTCAGTTCCATTCCACTTCTTTCTTTATCCTGAAAAACACCCCAGTCCTTAACGGTTACAAGCATACACATAACATGATGGAGCCACCACTATGCTTGGAAATATGGAGAGTGGTAATCAGTAATGTATTGGATTTGCCCCAAACATAAAACATTGTATTCATGACAAAATGTTAATTGCTATGCCATTTTATTTTTCATTATTACTTTTAGAGCCTTGTTGCAAACAGGATGCATGTTTTGGAATATTTGTATTCTGTTTCCTTCTTTTCACTCTGTCATTTAGGTTAGTATTGTGGAGTAAGTACAATGTTGTTAATCCATCATCAGTTTTCTCCTATCACATCCATTAAACTCTGTTTTAAAGTCACAATTGGCCTCATGGTGAAAACCATGAGTGGTTTCCTTCCTCTCCAGCAACTGAGTAAGGAAGGATGCCTGAATCTTTGTAGTGACTGGGTGTATTGATGCACCATCCAAAGTGAAATCATTCATGGTTATTCAATGTCAGCTTTTTTTTTACCCATCTACCAATAGGTGCCCTTCTTTGCGAGACCTTTTGGGGCTCCCGAGTGACTCAGTGGTTTAAGGCACTGCATCTCAGTGCTAGAGGCGTCACTACAGACCCTGGTTCGATTCCAGGTTGAATCACAACCAACCGTGATTGGGAGTCCCATAGGGAGGCGCACAATTGGCCCAGCGTCGTCCGGGTTAGGGTTTGGTCGGGGTAGGTTGTCATTGTAAATAAGAATTTGTTCTTAACAGACTTGCCTAGTTAAATAAATAAAAATTAATTGACAGATAATTGTATGTGTGGGGTACAGAGATGAGGTAAGTCATTAAAAAAATTATGTTAAACACTATTATTGCACACAGAGTCAATCCAATTTATTATGTGACTTGTTAAGCTAATATTTACTCCTGAACTTATTTAGGCTTCCCATAACAAAGGGGTTGAATACTTATTGACTCAAGACACTTGATTTGTAATTAATTTGTAAAAATGTTTTTTAAAAATAAAAAAATAAACATTATTCCACTTTGACATTGTGGGGTATTGTGTGTAGGCCAGTGACCCCCCAAAAAATCTACATTTAATAAAAACATTTATTCAGACTGTAACACAACAAAATGTGGAAAAAGTCAAAGAGTGTGAATACTTTCTGAAGGAGCTGCAGGCACATAACAGACTGGAAACTACTGAAGGAACGTACGTTGCTATTTGCCATTAGGGAGCCCTATATGCATTGCCCTCTCCTAAACTAGTGAAGTCCTTGACAAACATGTGGCTACAGTCTGTGTCAACAAGGTCCTATAGCCAATCAGTGCAGAATAAGGCCCACTGGGCCAGGCTATCTAAGATATTGTGTCCCATCACCCCCCTCTCCCAGGCTGTCACTGTCTCAGTCCCAATCGGCACCCTATTCCTTATATAGTGCACTGCTTTTGACCAGAACTCTTATGTTCCCAGGTCAAAAGTAGTGCACTAAATACTTGGGACGTTACTCCCTCTCCTAGGCTGTAACTGTCATCAGTTTCCCCAGGAATCTGGGATTTGTTTTGGGCCTGCTAAATGGACCATGCCCCATTTAGGGAGTGGATGTATATATTAGAGAGGGAGAGTGTAGCACAGGGGAGAGAAAATAAACCCTGAAACACTAAAGATAATAGCCTGAAATCTATTAGCCTAGCTACAACAACAGAGTTATTAGGGCAAAATTAAATAGGGAGTTTTTTTCCCCAAAGCTGGGAAAAACCTAAAACATCAATTAAATTGTAGGTGGGTGGTGATCATGTATTTTTCATATGAACATACACCTAGTTGAGATATTTTGTAGATATCATTTTACAGAGAGGCTAAATAAAGTACATATGTGGCCTCTTCTTTGCCAAGTCTTGAATTGGAGGTTAGAAACAACAGGTGTGCGTTCCAATTGGCACCCCTATATAAACACTACTTTTGACCATGGCCACCCTATGAGCCCTGGTCAAAATGAGTGCACTAAGGGAATAGGGTGCCATTAGGGACACCACCCTGGTATCTCGTTAGTGACTGCTCAGACACCGTTTGGAGCCTACAACAATGTCCTAAACAAGGGACATTAATGACATATTTAGTCTCATTTATGCACAGTAGTCTGACTGCGACACTACCTCTATTTTCTGTTGTTTTCTGTTGTCTTCCTCCTGCTTTCACTGTGCCTTTCGGCTAAATCCCATCCTTCAAAGGATCTGCTATTCAGAGGTGGCTGTGAAAACACACACGGCTGACAATGACGGATGACTTGCTGTCAGTTTACAGCCCCAGCCAAGGACAGAGCGATTTCGCTTTCTCTCAATCTCTCCCGCCCGCTCTCCTCCCATTCCCTTCCACAGAACAATTAGCAGTGCTGCTGCATCTTAAGAAGAATCACTGCCTAGTCCATATTCACCAGCCCACAATTCCACTGCAATGACCTCAAACTGTCTTCATGTTCTATGTATTCTCATTGTGATTAGTGGATTCTACATTCTAAAGCAGGTCTGGAATCTCACAATGAAATGGGGGGAGGGACTGCGGAATGGATGAGGTGTCCGTTCTCCCTCAGTGACGTGTCACTCCTTACCTGGTGTGTTCTCTTTGCGAGGGGTGAGGTTAATCTCGTCGGCTACTGTTAAAGGGGGGCAATAAACATGTCGGATCGGTTAGTGAGCACATTCCACATGCAAACATTCCAGCAACGTTATTGTACAGTCAGTACATCATCACATCTTTAGGCAATTTCAAGGGCAATCAGAAAACATGCGAGACAGACAGACGGACAGGGAAATGGAGAGATTTAGGATAGCAATCAGAGCTATTGTGATATAAACACGTGCAGGACTACAGTAATTCAGTAGGGATAAGAAGCAGATTAGGTGTCATCGGCGGGGTCCCAAATGGCACCCAATTCCCTTTATGGTGTACTATTTTGACCAGGACCCTATGGGGAGCACCATTTGGGACGCAACCATTGTGTGGGTGAGAGGGAAGATTACTGTCAGCCAAAGTAATCAGAATGGTTTCATGCCACCTCTAGTGAGCTGAAACGTTGTTCTGAGGTGTGACAGGAGACACAGTACTTAAACCTGTTTGATGTCACACAAAAGACGGAATTGCATCACATTTCGATGACATACAGTAGAAGCCACAAATATTAGACTGTGCAACGCAAGTCTTATAGATGCAATTTACAAGCAGGGGGGTATGTATGTGCCTAATGTGGGGATTCCTAACAACTCACAGGGCCGGTTTCACAGACAGAGGGCTAGGCTTCAATCTGTGTCTGGTAAACCAGCCAATAGCGTCTTGCCATTGGTTCCAGGCAGGGCGGAACTAAAGGGAGTCAAATGAGAGGGAGGGAAGGGACCAGATGGTTTCCTTCAGTACCTAGATCCATGCTCTTGGACTTGCGTGTCTTGATGATTTCCAGCTGACTGGCATCTCCAAACTGCTTTGTCCGTTTCTCTGACATGCTCTGTCTGCCGAAACCCTCCCTCTGAAAGGCTCCATCTGGGTCGGTGTCATCAGGGCTCAGGGTGCTACAGGAGAGGGAGTGATGGAAATGGAGAGACACACAAAGACAGAAAAAGGAGTGGGTGGGAGAGGAAAGAGAGCGGGGAGGGAAGAAGACAGGAAAGAGAGACAAAGGGATGCGATTATTCCTGTGGTTCTAGTGTAACTCAAACTGTCATTGTCAGTGAGCTTCAGTGGGTCATCAAATCAAGCCACACCTAGAATCTAGGCCATACTTGATAATCCACTGATTAAGGTAGAGACTGATTAGGGCTGGACCAGCTACAATCACCACACACACACTCAGCCCAACCCACCCAAGCCCACTGACGAGAACTCAGGCTGGGCCTCAGCATCACGGACGCTGCAATGCAAATGGCAACCTATTCCCTATATATAGTGCACAAATTTTGACCAGGGCCCATAGGGTAGTAGGGCACTATATAATGAATAGGGGGCAATTTGGGACGTATCCAGGGTTACAACGGCCCTACACGCCCAGTTAAGTATGCAGCAGGTGGGTGTGCCTGTGTGTCCTTTCAAAAAAACATATGGCACACATAGACCATGTCCTTGTGTATGCGTCAGTGTAGAATTAAGCCATATATTGACCTTGTTTATGCGTCACTATTTGTAGAACGCAACATACAACGGAGTGAAACAGCCTTAGACCTACTCTACATCTTCGCTGGTTCAGCGAAAGGAAAAACAGAGGAATCTTTTAAATACACAGTATGAGGTCTAAATTGCAGCAACTGAAATAACATTCCGTCACGAATACTTCAAAATAAAACATGGTCCTGGTTATCAAAAGGAATGTCAAGTCTTAAGACAAGTACTATATGAAAATCAGTCCAGATGCAGAAAAAAACAGTTGATTCAGTGGGATGAGATTATCTAGTCCCAAGTTATGGAACGATTTGGTTTCAACAAAGTGATACAGGGCATCAAAACACTACATTCATGTCCGACTGCAGGAATAAAGAGAAATGGACATTTGTCACGAAATCTAAGTTTAGAACGAGGAGAAAGACGAGGCTAATCTTCCACCCACGCTCTTCTCCTTGTATCCCGAGCCGTCAGCACAGGCAATAAGACAGGACCCAACCTTAGAGGGAATAACAATAAGAGGCAGTGAACATAAGATATGCATGTAGGCTGATGACGTTCTGTTATTCCTTTAAGCCCCAGGTTCAAGTGTACCTAGATTGATGGATGTTTAACAAACATTTGGAAAATATTCAGGGTATGTGCTTAACGTACACAAGACCCAAGCCCAAGTATATAATTATACCCCACAGCAAGAGCTGAACAGTAGGTAGAACTTCCAGTGGACCTCTCTTCATCTATTAAATATCTTGGGAGTGAATCTAAAAAGATGCAGCCAAACTCTGTGACAAGAATTACGTTCACGTCAACAAGAACATCTATGATGACCTGGACAGGTGGAATTCACTTCCTTTGGATCTTAGTAACAGAAGTGAAACAATCAAAATCCTACTCTATTTCTTCTAATCACTGCCCATAGAAATCCAACCTAAACAGTTTAGGGATAAACGGATATCAAGGTTTATCTGGATCAGGAAGAGACCAACAATGAGATTAGCAACACTACAATTACCAAAAAACAGGGCCTTACCAAACCTAAAAGATGATTTTGTGTCCGCCCAATCAATTGAGACCTTGTGTGTTTGTGCAATTCAGAATACGAATCCAAATGGAAAGCGATTGAGACTACTTTGACAGAGATACCCATACAGTCAGTTTTAGGTAATAAGGACATGGTAATAGAAACATACAGACACAAATCAGTGGATTAATTTCTCTTAAGACACGCTTTAGACAGAGGTCAAACTGCTGAGCTGGCCCGCATTCGACCCCAGCTTCATTCCTGCTGTAGAGGCAAAAAGGCATCACATCATTTTCTAGAGAACTTCCAGGACTGAAGTAAAAAAAACATGGCTTGGATAAACAAGATTTTTACAGGTTTTATTTTGTTTTATTTCACCTTTATTTAACCAGGTAGGCCAGTTGAGAACAAGTTCTCATTTACAACTGCGACCTACAGAGGTACCTACAGGTTCGATACTACTTTTTAAAAGATATAAAACTGATTGACCCTCAGGCACCTCAGAAATTGATAAAATAATCATCACTAACGCATACAACTTGGGGAGTATTAAAAAAAACTATTTCAAGTCTTTACATGGATATTTCATCTTCAAAGAAAAACTCTACAAGCTATATTAAACGGAAATGGGAGGAGGAACTTAACATGGAATAACTGATGAAACATAGTTGAACATATTTGAGACTCAATTAAGCTCTACCAACTCAAGGACTTGGAGAGAATTCTGTTGGGAGATTATTATACGTTTCTTCATAACACTCAAACAGACTGGCCTCCCAACACTCTTGTTGGAGAGAATGTGGGCTATCAAGGGCGCATCACACATTGAAACTTACTGGGGAGAAATAGGACAAAACATTGGAAAAATAATGGGTTTGAAGTAGAACAAACAGTAATTTCTTTGTAGTTGGGTGAAATACCTGATACTGGTATGCAAGTTCTCATTTACAACTGCAACCTGGCCAAGATAAAGCATAGCAGTTGATAAAGAGTTTCACATGGAGCTACTAGGAGCCGTGAGTGAGGCCGACTAGGAAAGACACCCTATTCCCTATGAAGTGCACTACTTTTGACCAGGGCCTATTTTCAAAGTAGTGCACAATGTAGTGAATAGGGAGCCATTTGAGATTCACACACAGTCGCCATCAGACACACTGGAGAGATGTATGACAGGAGGAACTAGTGAAACCTTCTGAGATGAGGAGAACAATCACCATGACACAAGGGCATTTACTGTAACATTCTCTGGTGAAGTAGTGCACTATCAGGGTGACATTTGGGATTGCCCTCTGCTCTCACCTCTCATTCTGAATTGGAGTATCTTTGGCCCAAGTTGGAGGGACCTCCACATGGAACCCCATGTCGTCATGGGAACTGGAAGACGATTGGTCAGAGAGGTGGGCAGGAAGTACAGGTGGCCGATCGTCTTCGATGATGACAGTGTCGTCCTGGGGCATGTTGACCGTTGGGGAGAGCTGGTAGTTACCTGAAGGACAACATGGAGGAGCAGATGAATTTATTAAACATGACTTAAAAAACATAAGCCTAAGCAACATTAAGCAATTAAAAACAGTTCTCTATTGTAGCAATGAGGTTTGTGCAGTAGGCCAGGGGTTCCCAAACTTTTTCACTCGGGGCCCACATCCAGCATTGGGGAACACCCCTCTACTGCGCACGTGCCACGTCAATTTCTATGACCACAGGCACTGTTCATGACAGTTCACACCTCTTTTGTTGGTGGAGAGAATTTTGCAGGTTTAAAGCTTATTGGGTTAACTGCCTTGCTCATATACACACACATTTAAAGCGTTCATTTAATACTCGACATTTGATATATTTAGTTGATATTTATTGGACATTTGATCCTTTGATATCACAACATAAATTACCACAATCAGTGTTGAATTTAAAAGCAGACCCAGACTGAAATTCTCAATCAGCATCTGTCATGACATTCTTAAGATTCATTAGAGTGTGATTAATGCAAGCTGCACCATTGTGAAAAAGATACAACTACTGTCTTTGGCACGCTCACGGAGCGAGGCAAGAAGAAGAAGAAAAGTCCCATTTCTTTATATCCAATTGAGGGATTTAAAACCACATTGATATGCAATGCAGGACTTTCTGCAACACTATCCTTAATCTGTCTTTGTGGGTAACTGGCTGTCTATAGAAGGATGGTTTCTATGCTGTATAAGAGCCCTACACAATAACGGAGAGAAAAGTTCATTTGTGTTAGGAATCTGTTTGGGTCTCATGGCAGGAGAACAGGACTTTCTACCCAGGACCTGAGGCCAGGGTTAGTGTTGTTTCTCATAGCCTTTCACACAGAGTATGTGTGGTACCAATTACATCCACAGTTCCAACTGCCTGGCCAACTTGCATGGCTGGATGAATAGTAGTGTGCTTAAAGTTCAGGCCGTGACCAATCTTAATAGAGCCGAGTGTGTGTGTGTGTGTATATTTAGTGTGTTGTTGATCCTGTGTTCCCTAGTCCCTACCCCTGCTATGTGTCTTTTCAGGGAACTCTGTGGTGTCGGTGAGCCCTCAAACCCAGTAGGGGGCTTTTCTCTCTCAGCCCACACACACACTGTCCCTTAACAGACCAATGGACACTGAGAATGGTTCTATGGTTCTTTAAGTAAATGCCACTGTCGATGAGTTTGAATGAAGGTGGCAAGCACAGAGTAACCCAATGAATAAATCAACTTCCATTCATGCTTTTTTTCTAGAAGCAAATCAACTTTATGGACGGACATCCATCCATACGTAAGAATGTTATTATGGGTAACAAATGGCACCCTATTCCCTTTACAGTGCACTACTTCTGACCAGGGCCCATAGGGCTCCGGTAAAAGGTAATGCACTATAAAGTGAATAGGGTGCCATTTGAGCCTCAAACGTATTTGGTGGACCAAGCCAAGGCCACTCGTCTATCAACAACAATGGTGCTGACAGGTGAGCAGAACTCACAGCTCCTGACTTGGTGGGATTCCCTTAAAATGAAGGTTGTTTACACTAGCCCTAATACAATCAGACATCGGGACAAAGGACCAATAGGTACAGCTTCTTTACAGAATTGCCTTGTCTTCAATAGAAGCAATTATCAGAGACTATGTGGAAACAAGCCGGTGAATTGTGAGAGGGGCAGGATTTAATAGCCGAGAAGTAGAAATGCAGGCTGGCCAGATTAAATGAGAGATGGCGAGAGGTGAGAATAATTGGGCGAGAGACGAGGGATGCAGAAGAGAGAAGTTTTTTTTCCCCCTCCACTGTCCAAGTCCATCTCCCTAATTAGCATAAGCAGGGGAATTGCCTGCAGTGCACGTCTTGAAAAAAACGAGCCGTTGCCTAAAGAAGAGAATAATTGACTGAAGTCTCTTATCCTCTGTAGCTAATTGTCATAGCAGTGGGGAAGGTCTGCACAACAATGGGGAAGTGATCAGAGAAATTCGGCAAAGACAAAACCTTTGTTAGCCCCGATCATGACCCGTCTTAACTAAAACAATGCAACTTTAACTCATTTTGCCAATGTATTCTCAGGGGCAAGCAGCATCACAGAGTCTAGCGAAACAGTGTTGAGGTTCAAAGTGATGTACTTATTCTGTTTTGAATTTTGGATGTAAAATAGCATGTTTTTCAAACCAGCAAAACTAATGCAACAAGCCTGGGTTGTGTTGTTATACCTTGCACGGTCGTGGTTTATTGGGCTTGGTTTATATGAACTGAGCAACGGTTTCCTGGAAATCATGCGTACTCCCCAAACCAATAGAAGAACAGCAATCCAGGTAGGTCGACTCTATAATTAAAAAAATGACGGCGGGTGTGCACGCTGTCAACGTACATTCAACTGAGGCGACCACTTGGCCACAAGGAAGAAAGCTGTGCGACTGAATGAAGAAGTCAGCCATATCTCACCTCTGCCTTTGTTGTACAGAGCCTTAGGGTGGTTTATGCTGGTTGAAACAACTGGTGCCTCAAGGGAGACAGCAGGAGCAAACCACTACACTGCAGGGGAGGACGCATCTGGCAAATGGCAAGGGAAGATGTGGATGACATGACGAAGTACAAGGACATCGTCGATAAAGTGTGATATACACCCAGCTATAATCTGTGGGAGAGCGGGTGGGAGAGCAATAAGGGCCACGGACCCCCCCACGAACCCCCAAACCAGGCTGGGGGGGGGGACTATGGAATGGGCCTTTGGGCTTGTGCACATTGACATTACCCCAAGCGGTGGAGAACACCAGAATCCTAAGGGGGAATGGGACAGTGAGGAACATCTTGAAGAAGCCACTGGGTATCTCATTGAATTTGTCGTATAAGATAAAGGAAAAGTTCAACTGGAACAGAGAGGGGAATCTGACAGGAGGAATAGCAGCCTACAATGTGGGGGTTGGAAATATCCATTCATATAAGGAGGTGGATGTGAAAACCACTGGAGGGGACTATTCCAACGATGATGTTGCCAGAGCTAGATGGTACCATATATATTGGTACCAAGACGGAAATCCGTATTGCCAAATCTCATGAGCAAATGGCTTATTACACCACTGAGAGGGACTAGTCCAATAACGTAACTCTAACTGCAATCATAGAGATGAATGAAAATAACATGTTCAGCCGACATGTTCAGCCTGGTGATTAATTATCGGCTGACATTTTTAATCTCCACGATTACAGTTCACTTCGGCTTTACAATTCACATGAATTGATATACAGTATAGTAATGTAGCACCACACTAACATCGTCTAATAAAACATTTGGTTACAAAACTGAATCTATGACATATGAAATGGTTAGTAATGCCCTGTCTAGTACCACACTTGTACGTGTAATCTAATAGACAGAACGGATACTTTGTTTTCTCTGTCACCAGGAGTGATGGTACAACTAGGAGCGGGCTAGGTATAACTGTGCCAAGCTCATTTGATCTCAAAATAACTCCCTGTCTGAATCTATGACATGGACAGACATTGGATAGGAGACGAAGTGTGACAGATACTGTTTAAAACCACTTAAATGTAAAGTCCCCATATTTGGGGACTCTAATAGATTTGTTTTATTCAATTCAGTCTGGTATTGAATAAAACAAGTATCTTGGCTATCGATCTGCGCCTTAAAATCATTGTTGTGACTTACTACCATATATGTGCATACAAATGTATAAGGGCAGGCCTAGCTAATGACCTCACTTCAAGATGACTGTTACCTACATTTTGGTTAGTGTCGTGAAGCATAATCAAAATAAACATGGAATACGTTGATTCACACTGAAAGCCGGGACTCCACAGATCATGAGGATGTCTTATTTGTCTGCCTGTGACCTACCGTTATTGGTCATCAGGCCTGAGAGTTAAAATGTTCATTTAACACAACGTTTTCACCAAACATCTTACACGGTAAGCTTCGATTTGGTCTGTGTTTGAGCTATAGCCACAAGGTTTGGTATGAAATGAATCCTTAGGTTGGTGGGAACAAATCTAGCCTATTGCTGGATGTTATCTGTTATCTGATGATAACAGTGTGACTTAACGGCAACATCGATTGTCCATCCAGTGACTATCTTTGCGCATGACAAAATATGATGAAAACACTTGGATATCCCCGGTATCCCCAGGTCGGTGTTGTAGAGATGTAGTTTTTTATAGTGAACAATAACTTTTAGCCAAATCCAGTGTGCAATTACCACATTCGGACACATTTGGTGAGGTTGAAAGGACACTTGAATGTACCCTGGATAACCCATAACACCACCACAATGAGGTTGTTTTTATACTGAACAAATAGCATTTAGGAATTGCAAATATGTAATAGCACTGGAATGACCTAATTTACAGACATGTCACTTTGGAGAGGTTTAGGGACACTTGGAAATGTCCCGTGAACACACCTGACACAACTTGCTAAAACATCTGCCCATTTCTAGTTGATAGGTCTATCAATCCCATTTTTTTCTGAGATTGTTCACATGTTGTGGAAGCCCTCTGATGTGTTTCCAGATTTGGGAATCAATCATTTTCTTAAAGCTTGTCAATGAAAGATTACTTTCAAAATAAAAAAGGTTATTTTGTGTGACCCTGATCTTGTGTATTCTGAACTATGTAACTCCTATCAATCTTCTGATAATTTCCTCCCAGATGTCTTCATTCCAAACATACCAAGTTTTGGCACATCAGAATCAGGTAATTACACACGAACAGCAGTTACTTTTGGGTATGTCTCTTTATGATGAAATGTACATTTTGCCATGACATCCAAGTTAGTCTACACAACAGATCATGATAAAGGTGTCTTCCAAAATTATTTTAGGGAAAAACGTAATTATTAAGTGATAGTAATTTGGGTGAACTCTCCCTTTAATAGTTCATAAGCACTGTGGGAGGAGAGGGATTTGAAAGGGTAACGGAGGGGAATAGTTGAACTGCATTGAAAACATTTTATTCGCTGTCTGTTCCTCAAATTGCACCCTATTCCCTTGATAGTGCCCTACTTTTGGGAATAGGGTGCCATTTGGAATTCAAACACGGTTCTTCATCCTCTGTTAAATGACGCCAGTGAATTATATACTGGTTTATAAACAGGGTTGGGCGGGATTACTTGTAATTAGTTACTGATTACAGTTACATGAAAAAGAATCAGTAACGTAATCCTCCGGATTACTCAAAATGAGTAACGTAATGACTTTGAACACCCAGGCACATGAGAAAAAAAACAAGAAACTCGCACACTGTTCTTGCTAGTATCACTGCTCTTTATCAGACATTACGCATCAGAGCTTTTGTGATTGTTTGTAATTTGCACCCCTCATGTTGACATTGCTCTACCCACATCTGTATTACGCATCAGATGAGGTTGGAGTTGAGGGAAAATAAACATGTTACCAAATATGTGTACATACATACATAATGCACATACATATGTACATAGAATACATACGTGTTCTCATAAAGTGTGTACATAATGCATTAAACAGGTCTGTAAAACCACACAACCAGGACATCGACCTATCAAGTGAGTTTTCAAAAACCATTGGGTACAGTGCAAGAAAGAACGTCAGTAATGTCAGTAATGAAAGCTCTGTTTTTTGTACATTTTATTTAGAGACATCACATTTAGAAATACCACATTAAGATAATTCATGTGGGACTAATTCACCACCTGAGGTATTTAACTCTAAATGTAGCCTAATTATTGCTGATCGTTTGCCATGTAATTGACAGGCCTATATCTAACAGTACATTTCATGTAATTTTCATCATAGGTACACTTCAACTATGACAGACAAAATGAGAAAAAAAATCCCAAAAAATCCCATTGTAGGATTTTTATTGAATTTATTTGCAAATTATGGTGGAAAATAAGTATTTGGTCACCTACAAACATGCAAGATTTCTGGCTCTCACAGACCTGTAACTTCTTTAAGAGGCTCCTCTGTCCTCCACTCGTTACCTGGATTAATGGCACCTGTTTGAACTTTTATCTGTATAAAAGACACCTGTCCACAACCTCAAACAGTCACACTCCAAACTCCACTATGGCCAAGACCAAAGAGCTGTCAAAGGACACCAGAAACAAAATTGTTGACCTGCACCAGGCTGGGAAGACTGAATCTGCAATAGGTAAGTAGCTTTGTTTGAAGAAATCAACTGTGGGAGCAATTATTAGGAAATGGAAGACCACTGATAATCTCCCTCGATCTGGGGCTCCATGCAAGATCTCACCCCGTGGGGTCAAAATGATCACAAGAACGGTGAGCAAAAATCCCAGAACCACACGGGGGGACCTAGTGAATGACCTGCAGAGAGCTGGGACCAAAGTAACAAAGCCTACCATCAGTAACACACTACGCCGCCAGGGTCTCAAATCCTGCAGTGCCAGACGTGTCCCCCTGCTTAAGCCAGTACATGTCCAGGCCCGTCTGAAGTTTGCTAGAGAGCATTTGGATGATCCAGAAGAAGATTGGGAGAATGTCATATGGTCAGATGAAACCAAAATATAACTTTTTGGTAAAAACTCAACTCGTCGTGTTTGGAGGACAAAGAATGCTGCGTTGCATCCAAAGAACACCACACCTACTGCGAAGCATGGGGGTGGAAACATCATGCTTTGGGGCTGTTTTTCTGCAAAGGGACCAGGACGACTGATCCGTGTAAAGGAAAGAATGAACGGGGCCATGTATCGTGAGATTTTGAGTGAAAACCTCCTTCCATCAGCAAGGGCATTGAAGATGAAACGTGGCTGGGTTTTCAGCATGACAATGATCCCAAACACACCGCCCGGGCAACGAAGGAATGGCTTCGTAAGAAGCATTTCAAGGTCCTGGAGTGGCCTAGCCAGTCTCCAGATCTCAACCCCATTGAAAATCTTTGGAGGGAGTTGAAAGTCCGTGTTGCCCAGCAACAGCCCCAAAACATCACTGCTCTAGAGGAGATCTGCATGGAGGAATGGGCCAAAATACCAGCAAGTGTGTGTGAAAACCTTGTGAAGACTTACAGAAAACGTTTGACCTCTGTCATTGCCAACAAAGGGTATATAACAAAGTATTGAGATAAACTTTTGTTATTGACCAAATACTTATTTTCCACCATCATTTGCAAATAAATTCATAAAAAAATCCTACAATGTGATCTTCTGGATTTTTTTTCTCATTTTGTCTGTCATAGTTGAAGTGTACCTATGATGAAAATTACAGGCCTCTCTCATCTTTTTAAGTGGGAGAACTTGCACAATTGGTGGCTGACTAAATACTTTTTTGCCCCACTGTATAGGCCTATATCTAACAGCACATGTCATGTATAGGCCTATATCTAACAGCACATGTCATGTATAGGCCTATATCTAACCATACATTTCATGTACAGGCCTATATCTAACAGCACATGTCATGTATAGGCCTATATCTAACCATACATTTCATGTACAGGCCTATATCTAACAGCACGTCATGTATAGGCCTATATCTAACCGTACATTTCATGTATAGGCCTATATCTAACAGCGCATGTCATGTATAGGCCTATATCTAACAGCACATGTCATGTATAGGCCTACATCTAACCGTACATTTCATGTATAGGCCTATATCTAACAGCACGTCATGTATAGGCCTATATCTAACCGTACATTTCATGTATAGGCCTATATCTAACAGTACATGTCATGTATAGGCCTATATCTAACAGTACATGTCATGTATAGGCCTATATCTAACAGCACGTCATGTATAGGCCTATATCTAACAACACATGTCATGTATAGGCCTATATCTAACAGTACATGTCATGTATAGGCCTATATCTAACAACACATGTCATGTATAGGCCTATGCACTCACAGTGAATGGCTGACATGAGTGCCCCTTCGTTCAATATAAGAGTTGATGAATAAAATGTCAACCTACAGAGAAGCATCTTCTTTTCAACATTAACAACTGTTATAACTGTTTTTCCCACATTCTCGGTTTGACATTTTGCGCAATCAGAAAGTGCACTGTAAATACGCTACAAAGCAGTAGGCAGAACTCTATGGAGTCCAGACAACTGTATGACTGACCAGTGGGCCAGGTTGAAAATTGTTTGGCAGCCTTACCTCCTCATTCAACCAACTGGAATCCAAAAAGAAGCCATCCACCCTTGAGGGCGATCAACTAGACAACATTTTGCCGAGTTGAGTGCATGTGAGACGTCCTGAGGGTGTGCGAAATGACAGCAAGGCTGACAAAGTGGTATCAAATGTTCTTATTGATATTAGTTGAAGTAATACTAAACGTAATCAGCTGTTTAACATTTTTTTGAAGTCATCCGAGCTGATTACAATTAGGTAATCCCTGTTGCATGTAATTTGTTACTCCCCAATACTGTTTATAAACGGCTTTATTCCAACCACTTTAAATCTGACATTGACACAAAGCCTGACAGAAAATTCCTAACTGCTTTGAGTTCTCTAGGTATGCAAAGACATAATGAAGAAATAAACTCAGCGTGCTATGAACCATGGGATTTGGGGATTTTTCTCACCAGAATGACTCGAAATTAAGGCACACAAGTGAGTCACGCAACCAAGATGAAAATCTCAGACATAACCGTCAAGCTGTTGTTAAATGGTTCACAATGAACATTTTGTGACACTTTAATCCTGTAACGTCAACAGTTACACGCTCTGTCTCTGAAGATTACATTCAGGCCATTGTTCTGATGTTAAAATGGGCTGACAGTGCAACAACAATCCTGCTTAGGATACATTAGACTGTGTCAGTATGTTGGTGTCCTGCAATAGGTTCACAGTGAAACACTGATCAAGGAAGTGGATGGACGCCGAGTGATGTAACAACGTATTAATGGGTCTCATACGCTACCTATATAGATGAGCGTGATCGCAATGTAAGAACAACATTCGGTTTACTGTAATAGAGAAAGTAGCACCTTCCCCTGCGGTCCACGTCTGTTTTCACAGTGGATTATTTGATCTGCGACGATTAGGTTTGTCAACACAGGAAATGGCATAACTGACTGTGCTTTGAGTTTCCATTCAACTTTCAGCTGATCTTAATGTCTCGGAAAATGTCAAGGAAAAGGTTGCGTATGATTTACAGCTCAGGGGCCCTTGTATGGTGCAGTGCACCTTCTGATTGATTCAGTGGTGCGTGTGTGTGTGTGTGTGTGCTCTGTGGATCCCTGAGTTTGCCTGCTCTGACAGCGCCTCAGGCCGACCCCAAGAGAGAAGACCAGGTGTGTGTGTGTGTGTGTGTCCATGTGTGTGAGGGCCTTGGTCTGACAGACAGCGAGACAGGACGGCAGGCAGGCTGTTTGACGGGAAGACAAGGATTTTAACGGTCCGGCCACGACTGAGCGGCAGAGATTCAATCAATCATAGAATTGAGATGGCAGCCAGCCAGCCGCTAGGCCAGATGTTACAACACGAGGTAGTGGTGCACCTATTCCAGTCCACTCATGGTCCACCTTCTCTAGTATATAAAATGGCTAAAAGTGAATACTTTTTATCAGTAGGAGTCATCAGAAATGGTGTCTTCTTAGTTTGAATTATTTGGCCCTTGCTGTTCCAGTAACAATACCACATTATCTGAGCTTGGCTCAGGTGTGAATTGGCTGTTATCAAAACTGTTAGGTTCCAGTTTGTAGAGTGTGAATGACAGACAGATCTGGTGCTAACCCAGCAGTAAAGGTGTGAGAAGCTATAGGGCAGGGGTCAGTAACAGACGGCCGGCCCAAAACCATCCAGCGAGTGATTTTTTTGGGGCCACCCCATTGGGGGCCATTTTAGTTTTGGTTAAAAAAGAAGAAGACTTAAATCACCAGGAATCGAGCAAAAAAAAAATGTTTTATTTAAGAAAGTATTTCCACGAATCGACAAGATAGTGTCTCACTGTATTCAAGGTATGAAATTATTGTTATTTTCAAATACAAATCTCCTTTTGGGCTTAGTTGTGGTCAATTTGCAGTGTACAAATTACTATAATTATGTTGCGCCCAGACCATCCGCTCCTACAAAAATGTCCCGCGGCTTAATCTAGTTGCCTACCCCTAATATAGTGAGTCACCCATAGAATAAGACATAAGACTCAACTTTGCCAATGTCCTATGTGCTAAAACGGGTTGTATCCATCTAGAGTCCTCCATCTGTATCTATGGGGTCACCTGACTCACCCATCATCCTGCCCATCAGAGCCTGCTGTGGCATCAGGTTGTCGTCCAGGCCCTCTATGCCTCCGTACAGGGAGTGGGAGATACGGCGCTCCCGGTCGTCCAGCAGGGAGGAGTTCAGGAGGGTCTGCTCCGGTCCCAGGGGGCTCCCAGGGGCCTCCAGCTACATACAGATGGGTGAGAAGACGGGTACAGTCAATACATGACATATTGGAAGAAACAATCCTTATTATAGTGGGAAGGTGTCGTATGAGACGAAATTCTCCCTTTGGTACATTTGGATTAAATCTTGAATCTTAAATCTTTATAGAGTTTGAACTAGCTCAATGCCACAACCCCATTATTGCCCTTTCACGCTCACTGTAGGATAGGAGCAACAATGACAGTTTAATTTATAGATAACAATAATCCCCTCTGTGAGGGACAGACAGACCGGTAGAGGCAGGCTAGCCTGGTGCTAACATTCGCCACAGCACCACCACGGCTAGCGAGATAAATGACCATGGATTTCCAATAGCAGTTAAGACACCGGATGTCAACATTCCCCCCACAGGAGAGCAGCAGCACAGTGACATTTCCCTCCGGTGTCTATCGGACACACTGCTGTTTAATGGACAAACAGGCCATTTGCTGACTATGTCACCTTTAAACACACATGACCGAGGAGGAAGTGGGGTTAAATGTATATGGACCATAGAATTACATCGTATCAGTAGAAATGACAGGATCTCTATGGTGTGGATGGATCTCTATTGTTTGCACTTAGAATCTCCTATATCATTGATTTGAAGTATAGGGACTGCTTCCTTGAGCAATTATGCCTAGTCCAAGACTAAGAAGTATTCTCAATGGAGATTCTCCATTGAAATAGCATTTGTTTTGTCCAGAATTTGGGTCTGGGAAAACCAACCCTTTAGTGGTGTTGGAAACTTACTTGAGCCCATTTGAATGACATGAGCCCGTTTATCTGCATTAGCAGCATCTTAGTAGCAATAACCTGTTATAGGTTAGGATGTGTGCATTGTTGCAGAGACAAGGGGAAGGACAGAAAGTGTCCGTCCGTCCAGACATGTTCTTGCATTTCTGTATATGATTATTTCTAAGGAAGTAGGTAAAGGGCAACAGTTGTCTCAGCTCCTGATAAACTAGCCTAGTCTCTGTGTAACTAGGGCAAGGAGCGATGTGGAACTCAACATCGCGGTGGTGGTGAGGACAACAGTTGAAAAAAATAAAAAATAAAAACTCTGGGAGAGGGGCCAGAGGGGCCCACCTAACAACACTAACTGAATACTTCTCACAAAACACACATCCCTGACCAAGAAGGTTCTGGGCTCAGGCTGGGCCACAACACCACCATTAGAGGAACAATTCTTGCCCAGCAACGGAGAATGACTGTTTATCTTAGACATACAAGGAGATGACTCCGCCTAGTCAGATATTATAAATATGGGCTTGTTTTAGTTGTCAAATCATATCAAATGTATTTATAAAGCCCTTTTTTTTTTACCTCAGCAGATGTCACAAAGTGCTATACAGAAACCCAGCCTAAAACCCCAAACGGCAAGCAATGCAGATGCACAGTGGCTAGGAAAAACTCCCTAGATGGTAGGAACCTAGGAAGGAACCAGGCTCTGAGTGGTGGCCAGTCCTCTTCTGGTTGTGTCGGGGGGGAGATTATAGCAGTACATGGCCATTAAGAACAGACCGTTGCTCAATATGTTCAAACATTCATAGATGACCAGCAGGGTCAAATAATAATCACAGTGGTTGTAGAGGGTGCACCAGATCAGCAACTCAGGAGTAAATGTCAGTTGGCTTATCATAGTAGAGCATTCAGAGGTCGAGACAGCAGGTGTGGTAGAGAGGGAGGGAGAGCGAGAGAGATGTACACTACCGTTCAAACGTTTGGGGTCATTTAAAATGTCCTTGTTTTTGAAAGAAAAGCTCATTTTTTGTCCATTAAAATAACATAAAATTGATCAGAAATACAGTGTAGACATGGTTATAATGTTGTAAATGACTATTGTAGCTGGAAACGGCAGATTTTTCTACATAGGCGTACAGAGGTCCATTATCAGCAAACATCACTCCTGTGTTCCAATGGCACATTGTGTTAGCTAATTCAAGTTTATCATTTTAAAAGGCTAATTGATCATTAGAAAACTCTTTTTGCAATCATGTTAGCACAGCTGAAAACTGTTGTGCTAATTAAAGAAGCATTAAAACGGTCCTTTTTAGACTAACAAGCGTATATAGAGCATCAGCATTTGTGGGTTCGATTACAGGCTCAAAATGTCCAGAAACAAAGCACTTACTTCTGAAACTCATCAGTCTATTCTTGTCCTGATAAATTAAGGCTATTCCATGCAAGAAATTGCCAAGAAACTGAAGATCTCGTACAACACTGTGTACTACTCCCTTCACAGAACAGCTCAAACTGGCCCTAAAAAGATCCGAAAGAGGCGTAGGAGGCCCCGGTGCACAACTGAGCAAGAGGACAAGTTCATTAGAGTGTCTAGTTTGAGAAATAGATGCCTCACAAGTCAAATGGCAGCTTCATTAAATAGTACCCGCAAAACACCAGTCTCAACATCGACAGGTAAGAGGCGACTCCGAGATGCTGGCCTTCTAGGCAGAGTTCCTCTGTCCAGTGTCTGTGTGTTCTTTTGCCCATCTTAATCTTTACTTTTTATTGGCCAGTCTGAGATAAGGCTTTTTCTTTGCAATTCTGCCTAGAAGGCCAGCATCCCGGAGTCGCCTCTTCATTGTTGACGTTGAGACTGGTGTACCTATGATACCTTTGTAGATATTCCATTAAATACATCTGCCGTTTTCAGCTACAATAGTAATTTACAACATTAACAATGTCTACACTGCATTTCTGATCAATTTGATGTCATTCGAATGGACCCCCCCACCCAAAAAAAGGGCCTTTCTTTCAAAAACAAGGACATTTCTTAGTGACCCCAAACTTTGGAACGGTAGTGTGTGCTCTGTCCAACTGGATCAGCACCAGAACTTAGAACCTATCATTAGTATAAGAATCGCCAACAACAGATGTGCGTCACAACATGAGGAAATGTAATCAGTGAATAATCAACCCACAGCCCCTTCATGTAATTTCCCAGGTGTTTGAGAGACGTGATAACACAGAGCGAGACCGGAGTGACACAGAGAGGTTCCGTTCTATTCGTGCAGAAACAGCTGAACAATCACCAAGCAGACTACTGCCAGTAAAACCAGGGTAAGTGAGAATGACTCAGGCTGAAGACCTGGAGAAGGATTTCAAGAGAGCGGCCATTTGGCTTCAGACTATTGGAAGTCAGCCTCTACTTTAAATGGGGGTAGTTAATGAAACTGGCTGCAACAGAGAGCCTATCTAGCCTGCCTTAATAACAGCCAAGGAGATTTGCCATACTGAGGTCAGTCAACAAATCACCACTCTACCCACTGCATATTCAGTCCTATAATTAAACTGGTGCAGGGCTGAACTCCATTGGGTCTGAATTGTGATGAGGGAAGAATCTGTCAGAATAGCCCTGTGGGGCGGGGTTTAATATTGAGGAAGTATTAGTTCAAATTCAGAATAAGGTTTGCCAATGATTACTATCCTAAAAGAAGTAATCTCAGGAGGAGATGTCGAGGAAAGCGAGGGATGGTGTGAGGTGATGAGTGAAAGGACCACCACCTGTCCATGAAGCTGTGCCACCTGAACGGCTGTGCCACCTGAACGGCTGTGCCACCTGAACGGCTGTGCCACCTGAACGGCTGTGCCCTTGGTAGACTTCTACTGTGGTTCATATATACAGCATCTTCAGAAAGTATTTTCCACATTCTGTTGTGTTACAGCCTGAATTTTAAATAGATTCAATTGAGATATGTCACTATACCCCATCATGTCAAAGTGGAATGTTGTTTTTAGAGAAGTTGACAAATTAATACAAAATGTCTCGGGTCAATAGGCAGTCAAGCCTAAATACATTCACTCTGTGTGCAATAACAGTGTTCAACATGATTTTTGAATGACTACCACAGCTCTGTACCCCACACATACAATTATCAGTAAGGTCTCTCTGTCAAGCAGTGAATTTCAAACACAGATTCAACTACAAAGACCAGGGAGGTTTTCCAATGCATCACGAAGAAGGGCACCTACTGGTAGATTGGTAAAAATAAAACAAGCAGACATTGAATATCCCTTTGAGCATGCTGAAGTTATTAAATAGATGTCGGATGGTTTATCAATGCACCCAGTCACTACAAAGATGCAGGTGGCCTTCCTGACTCCGTTGCCGGAGATTAAGGAAACCGCTCAGGGATTTCACCAGAAGGCAAATAGTGACTTTAAAAATGGCTGTGTGAGAAAACTGAGGATGGATCAACAACATTGTACTTACTCCACAATACTAACTTAAATGGCAAAGTGGAAAGAAGGAAGCCTGTACAGAATAAATATATTCCAAAACATGCATCCTGTTTGCAATAAGTCACCAAAGTAAAACGGCAAAAAATGTGGCAAAGAAATTAGCTTCATATCCTGAATACAAAAGCGTTATGTTTGGTGCAAATCCAACACTCACTGCACACAATGCTTCATATTTTCAAGCATGGTGGTGGCTGCATCATGTTATGAATATGCTTGTCAACGGCAAGGACTGGGGAGTTTTTTTTCTATAAAAATTAATTGAATAGAGCTAAGCACAGACAAAACCCTAGAGGATAACCTGGTTTAGTCTGCTTTCCAACAGACACTGGAAGACAAATTCACCTTTCAGGACAATAACCTATTTTTTATTTGACCTTTATTTAACCAGGTAGGCAAGTTGAGAACAAGTTCTCATTTATAACCGCGACCTGGCCAAGATTAAGCAAAGTAGTTTGACACATACAACAACACGGAGTTACACATGGAATAAACAAACAAACAGTCAATAACACAGTAGAAAAAGTCTATATACAGTGTGTGCAAATGAAGTGTGTAAGGCAATAAATAGGCCATAGTGGTGAAGTAATTAAAACATACCAATTAAACACTGGAGTGATAGATGTGCAGAAGATGAATGTGCAAGAAGAGATACTGGGGTGCAAAGGAGCAAGATAAATAAATAAATACAGTATGGGGATGAGGTAGTTGGATGGGCTATGTACAGGTGCAGTGATCTGTAAGCTGCTCTGACAACTGGTGGAAAAAGCTAGAGGGACATACGAGTCTCCAGCTTCAGTGATTATTAGTATATGGGGCTTTGGTGACAAAACGGATGGCACTGTGATAGACTGCATCCAGTTTGCTGAGTAGAGTGTTGGAGGATATTTTGTAAATGACATCGCCGAAGTCAAGGATCGGTAGGATGGTCAGTTTTACGAGGGTATGTTTGGCAGAATGAGTGAAGGATGTTTTGTTGCGAAATAGGAAGCCAATTCTAGTGTAACGGCGTTCATCGTTTGTTGAAAGAGAGTCGGACCGAAATGCAGCGTGGTGGTTACTCATGTCTTTAATGGAAAAAGTGACGATACATGAAATAACTTAATAAATACAAAAACAACAAACGGAACGTGAAACCTAATACAGCCTATCTGGTGAACACTACACAGAGACAGGAACAATCACCCACGAAATACAAAGTGAAACTCAGGCTACCTAAATACGGTTCCCAATCAGAGGCAACGAGAATCACCTGACTGCTGATTGAGAACCGCCTCAGGCAGCCAAGCCTATACAACACCCCTAATCAGCCGCGATCCCAAATACTCCAAACCCCAATACAATAACATAAACCCCTGTCACACCCTGGCCTGACCAAATATATAACGAAAACACAAAACACAATGACCAAGGCGTGACATCTAGATTTAATTTTGGAATGGAGATGCTTAATGTGAGTATGGAAGGAGAGTTTAAAGTCTAGCCAGACACATAGGTAACCTAAAACACAAGGCCAAATATACACTGGAGTTGCTTACCAAGAAGACAGTGAATGTTACTGAGTGGCCTAGTTAAAGTTTGACTTAAAATCAGCTTAAAATGCTATGGCAAGACTTGAAAATGTCTGTCTAGAAATGATCAACAACCAACTTTGACAAGAACTTGAATACATTATAATAATGTGAAAATGCTGTACACTGCAGACGTACAGGACCGAGTTTGGGGAAACCCTAGGCAAGTTGACTGCTGTGGCTAGCCAAAAAGGACATGTTTTGAAAGTTGGATGTTCTTGTCCTTTGAGGCTTTAAAAAAGTGTTCTCACACGATGATTTTGAACCTTCAAAGCAACTGGGGAACGTCCATGGCAGGTGATGCTGTCACCGTCGCCTGCTACTTAACTTCTGAGTGACAGGAACCACGAGCACCAAGTGTCAAACTCGCTCCTCCCTTGCACTGCATTGATGAATTAAGGTCAATAATGAGTGAGGCACTCCTCTCACCTGGTTGTCTAGGTCTTCATTGAAAGGAAAAAACTAAAACCAGCAGACACTAGGCCCTCCGTGGAATGAGTTTGACACCCCTAACCAACACCAACCAGCCTACACCACTGCGCACACACCTGTTGTTACTATGACAACCAACATAGCCATGCCAGCAAATGACTGCTGTCTGAACACACACTAATCCGATTTGATCACTTGTAACTTGCTGTTTGGACAGTCATTATGGGTATTGTGTGTAGTTGGGTGAGACAAAAAATCTATTTAATCCCATTTGAATACAGGCTGTAACAACAGAATGTGGAACAAGTCAAAGGGAACTGAAATATTCTGAAGACACTGTACATCACATACTCTGAGGACCGCGTGGGAAATGGATCAATGAAGTATAATTCCTCTTCTACATAGACACCTAGAACCATACTGCTCTAGTCCAAGCCATCCTTTCAGCTGTATCTGTGACGCAGATATCGACCAGCCTCCCCTGTGTGTCTGTACCTCATTCAAGGCCAGTGCTCTCTGCTCTCACCTCTGGCTCCTCCACAGCACAGCATGCCCCGACTGCAACACACAGCTCAGCCCTTAGCCCCTGCTCTGCTTTCAATTACCAGCTGCGCCATGGGCATCTCAGGTCTGACATGTGCCGTAGCAAGAGGCAGAGGCAGGGATGGAGGCCTACAGTACAGTTCACACTACAAACACACTGCTGGAAAGTGGGCAGTGCAGTACACTAGATAGAGAAGTGATCGAGCCAGGAGAGTCTTGAGTATGTACCAATATCATGACACATCAGACACCGGGGCATGGAGGCTAAGACGAAAGCATGCCTGCGTCCCAAATGGCACACTATTCCCTACATGGCGCACTGTTTTGGACCAGAGCCCCTGTTCAAAAGTAGTCCACTAAATAGGGAATAGGGTGCCATTTGGGACGCAGGTCATGTCGTGTGAACTGCTGTGACCCACCTGACTAACTGTTCTTTAAATCACATCCATAGCAGAGCTCTCCAGTCCAGAACGTGTCCCTGGCTTTGGACGGGGACTACATGTGGGAGGGTGTATGTTAATGATAGCTGAACAACTGTTTCAAGTGTTTTTGGAAAAACTTCAAATTTCAAGGCATCTTCGTGACGGGTTGTCAGTGGTCACAGAGTGACGGGTTGTCAGTGGTCACAGAGTGACGGGTTGTCACGCACACGTGTGTTATTCAGTGGAAGCCGGTGAGAGGACGGCGGCTTATAGTAATGGTTGGAATGGAATAATAAGGAATGGTATCAAACGCATGGAAACCATGTTGGACACGGTTCCATTCATCCCGTTTCCAGGCATTACTATGAGCCCGTCCTCAGACTGATGTTAGTCCAATAATCTCCACGGCTGTCCCAAAGGGAGGGTTAGGCTTACCTCACTGCGTTTGGTGACCCTCCTGGCCACTATCAGCTGAATCGTCCCGCGTTTGTTGCCCTCCACCGACATGGACTTCCTTAGCGTCTCCATGGCCTCCTGATTGGTCTTGCCTATCAATGACTCGCCGTTCACCGCTATCAGCTGGTCGTTGACCCGCAGCCGTCTATCCTGTTAACACAGCATGTGACACGCAGAATCAGAACACCCACGATCAGGCTGTTCAACGCAATAGCACTGGTGCTGTTAACCTGGTCCCAGATCTGCTTGCGTCATCTTGCCAACTCCTTGTCACACCGAACAACGAGTGACACCCAGGCTACTTAATTCCCTAGAGAGTAGGCTAGAGTGCAAGAAACAGACTGGCACCAAGGTTACCGCACTGTCAGTGGAATAACGAATAGCAGACAAAGCAATGAAGTTCACTGTCAAATCAGAACAGATAGACAGAAGATGCCAACAGGCAGATTAGTATATAAACTCCAGAAAATACATCATTACTTATATGACCATGAACATCAGAATCCTTATGAGAGGGGCAAGACTCACCTTGCAGGCAGCTCCTCCATTGATTATGGACTTGACGAAGATGCCTAGGTCAGCATGGTTCTCCTTGGAGCGGTTGCCCTTGACGCTGACCCCTAACCCGGCCGACCCCGAGTCACTCAGAGGGATCTCAAAGGTCAGGAACTCCCTGGTACCGTCAGGGGTCAACACCAGGTCATCCTCCTCAACCTTCTAGAACGGAGAGTGAGCGAGGGAGGGAGAAAGGACGGTGTCACTGATAATTTCTGCTACTGATAGGCAAATACAAGATTAGTGTCCCAAATGGCACTCTATTCCCTCCATAATGTACTACTTTTAACCAGGGCATGGTCAACATTTGTGCACTATACTATATACAGTACCAGTCAAAAGTTTGGACACACCTACTCATTCAAGGGTTTTTCTTTATTTTGACTATTTTCTACATTGTAGAATAATAATGAAGACATCAAAACTATGATCAAACACATATAACATCATGTAGTAACCAAAAAGTGTTAAATAAATCAAAATATATGTAATATTCTTCAAAGTAGCCACCCTTTACTTTGTCACAACACAACTGATTGGCTCAAACTATGAGTTTAGTTACAGATGAGGCAAAGGTTGGATACACTGTCTGTCATAGAGATCCTACAAGTCACTGTTCTGAATGAATTATGGTCTTCTGTAGCAAAGCAGAGCCAACATTGACATTGTGACTAAACACATTGTCAGAAGAATGGAGTATCTGATCACAATAAGTATGCCTAGTCACTTTACCCCTACCTATATGTACTGTACATATCTACCTCAAATACCTCGTACCCCTGCACAGTGACTGGGGTACCCTGTGTACAGTGGGGCAAAAAAGTATTTAGTCAGCCACCAATTGTGCAACTTCTCCCACTTAAAAAGATGAGAGCACTGTAATTTTCATCATAGGTACATACACTTCAACTATGAGACAAAATGATTAGAAAAAAAATCCAGAAAATCACATTGTAAGATTTTTTATGAATTTATTTCAAATTATGGTGTAAAATAAGTATTTGGTCAATAACAAAAGTTTCTCAATACTTTGTTATATACCCTTTGTTGGCAATGACAGAGGTCACCCATTTTCTGTAAGTCTTCACAAGGTTTTCACACACTGTTGCTGGTATTTTGGCCCATTCCTCCATGCAGATCTCCTCTAGAGCAGTGATGTTTTGGGGCTGTTGCTGGGCAACACGGACTTTCAACTCCCTCCAAAGATTTTCTATGGGGTTGAGATCTGGAGACTGGCTAGGCCACTCCAGGACCTTGAAATGCGTCTTACGAAGCCACTCCTTCGTTGCCCGGGCGGTGTGTTTGGGATCATTGTCATGCTGAAAACCCAGCCACGTTTCATCTTCAATGCAGGTTTTCACTCAAAATCTCATGATACATGGCCCCGTTCATTCTTTCCTTTACACGGATCAGTCGTCCTGGTCCCTTTGCAGAAGAACAGCCCCAAAGCATGATGTTTCCACCCCCGTGATTCACAGTAGGTATGGTGTTCTTTGGATGCAACTCAGCATTCTTTGTCCTCCAAACACGACGAGTTGAGTTTTTACCAAAAAGTTATATTTTGGTTTCATCTGACCATATGACATTCTCCCAATCTTCTTCTGGATCATCCAAATGCTCTCTAGTAAACTTCAGACGGGCCTGGACATGGCTTAAGCAGGGGGACACGTCTGGCACTGCAGGATTTGAGTCCCTAGCGGCGTAGTGTGTTACTGATGGTAGGCTTTGTTACTTTGGTCCCAGCTCTCGGCAGGCCATTCACTAGGTCCCCCCGTGGTTCTGGGATTTTTGCTCACCATTCTTGTGATCATTTTGACCCCACGGGGTGAGATCTTGCGTGGAGCCCCAGATCGAGGGAGATTATCAGTGGTCTTCCATTTCCTAATAATTGCTCCCACAGTTGATTTCTTCAAACCAAGCTGCTTACCTATTGCAGATTCAGTCTTCCCAGCCTGGTGCAGGTCTACAATTTTGTTTCTGGTGTCCTTTGACAGCTCTTTGGTCTTGGCCATAGTGGAGTTTGGAGTGTGACTGTTTGAGGTTGTGGACAGGTGTCTTTTATACTGATAACAAGTTCAAACAGGTGCCATTAATACAGGTAACGAGTGGAGGACAGAGGAGCCTCTTAAAGAAGAAGTTACATGTCTGTGAGAGCCAGAAATCTTGCATGTTTGTAGGTGACCAAATACTTATTTTCTACCATAATTTGCAAATAAATTCACAAAAAATCCTACAATGTGATTTTCTGGATTTTTTTTCTCATTTTGTCTGTCATAGTTGAAGTGTACCTATGATGAAAATTACAGGCCTCTCTCATCTTTTTAAGTGGGAGAACTTGCACAATTGGTGGCTGACTAAATATTTTTTTGCCCCACTGTATATAGCCTCGTTATCGTTACTCTATATTTATTCCTCGTGTTATTATTTTTCAATATTTTTTTTATGCATTTTTGGGAAGTAAGCATTCGACAAATCAATTTAGATTTGATTCGGTGATCACCTCACAGGCCCCCAAAACACACTAGAATGTATACAATTAAGAGCATTATCCACACACAGAAGCAGACGCATACAGTATATCAGAAAATGCAACAGGTGCCTGAGCCTCATTGAATAACAAAAAAGCTATTCTCTCTGCCTTGTCAATTGACAGCTGTCCTCTGAATAAATCTGCACACTAAACTACTAGCAATTATGTGCATGTGTAATGAATGCAGTCATAATCAAGCTCAGTGTCATACATTCATTAGCTCCCATTGTTTGCAGAGAGAGATTGAATTACTTTGTGGAGAGACCGAAGGAGAGAGAGCGAGCGGCGGAATAGAGAGAGAGAGAGAACAGAGAAAGAGGAGAAAAAAAAGACAGAGGAAGAGAGAGACAGTGCGGGCGATAGAGGGAGAGGAGAGAGGATGAATCCATGTGGAACACAATTGCAGAACTGCCTTCTCTTCCCCTCCTCTCCTCAGCAACCCAGGCTGCAGGGTGCTTTGTATTCCACAGAGTGAATAAAATGGCACCTCTACTCCTGTCCCCAATCTCAACCCCTACAGCCCTGACTCCCTACACACCCCTGGCCTACCTCACGCCGCCCGATCTCAACCCCTACAACCCTGGCTCCCTACACACCCCCCAATCTCAACCCCTACAACCCTGGCTCCCTACACACCCCTGGCCTACCTCACGCCCCCCGATCTCAACCCCTACAACCCTGGCTCCCTACACACCCCTGGCATACCTCACGCCCCCCGTTCTCAACCCCTACAGCCCTGGCTCCCTACACACCCCTGGCCTACCTCACGCCCCCCGTTCTCAACCCCTACAGCCCTGGCTCCCTACACACCCCTGGCCTACCTCACGCCCCCCGTTCTCAACCCCTACAGCCCTGGCTCCCTACACACCCCTGGCCTACCTCACGCCGCCCGATCTCAACCCCTACAGCCCTGGCTCCCTACACCCCCCGATCTCAACCCCTACAGCCCTGGCTCCCTCCACACCCCTGGCCTACCTCACTCCCCCCGTTCTCAACCCCTACAGCCCTGGCTCCCTACACACCCCTGGCCTACCTCACGCCCCCCGTTCTCAACCCCTACAGCCCTGGCTCCCTACACACCCCTGGCCTACCTCACACCCCCCGATCTCAACCCCTACAGCCCTGGCTCCCTACACACCCCCCAATCTCAACCCATACAGCCCTGGCTCCCTACACACCCCCCAATCTCAACCCCTACAGCCCTGGCTCCCTACACACCCCCCAATCTCAACCCCTACAGCCCTGGCTCCCTACACCCCCCCCCAATCTCAACCCCTACAGCCCTGGCTCCCTCCACACCCCTTGCCTACCTCACGCCCCCCGTTCTCAACCCCTACAGCCCTGGCTCCCTACACACCCCTGGCCTACCTCACGCCCCCCGATCTCAACCCCTACAGCCCTGGCTCCCTACACAACCCCCAATCTCAACCCCTACAGCCCTGGCTCCCTACACACCCCCCGATCTCAACCCCTACAGCCCTGGCTCCCTACACACCCCTGGCCTACCTCACGCCCCCCGTTCTCAACCCCTACAGCCCTGGCTCCCTACACACCCCTGGCCTACCTCACGCCCCCCGATCTCAACCCCTACAACCCTGGCTCCCTACACACCCCTGGCCTACCTCACGCCCCCCGTTCTCAACCCCTACAGCCCTGGCTCCCTAAACACCCCTGGCCTACCTCACGCCCCCCGATCGCTCCCAACAGCATCACCTGAAGCGATTAGAGGCGTGCTCTCAACTTTCCCAAACAAACCTGTCGATTTGATTGAATCAAAAAGTCACTTGAAACGAATTAAAAGCGCAAAGAGGAGAGGAGAGATGAGGAGGCAGTGGAGGATGTAATTGCTGGAGGGAGCCCATGTGGAGAGCGCTGAATGCTTCTGAGGCTCTTTTTTTTAAAAGCAGCTCTCCTCTCTCTCTCTCTCTCTCTCTCTCCCCCTCTCTCTCTCTATCTACCTTAGACCGCATGCTGATAGACCATGAATATCAAACACCTGGGGGATAGACAGAGGAGTCCAGACAGACTGATGTGGAGGTGTGTGCGGTGCACAAAGAGAGACTCGCACGCACGCATGCACACACACACACACACACACACACACACACACACACACACACACACACACACATACACACACCATCACACTCCTCATGGAGGAGGCAGCGAGTCATTAAACACAGTGGAACTGTGAGCAAAGAAAAGGATGTCACCTTTCAGCCCTTTATAATCGCCGTCATACGAGGTCATGTGTTTTTAATTGTCATTTTATTTTTTTATAAATAACTCCCATCTCTGAGGCATAGTCGCAAAGAGCAACAGCCCCTGCCTCATCCGCCTAAACATCCACACATCTCACGCAGTACACACGAGATCAGAATGGCTTCAGATTAGAATGAGACTCCAGATCCATCCGTGTCCTCTTCCTCCTCTATACTGTGACTGTGTGATGGCAATTACCCAGCTAGCAGCTGCTCCCAGCCACAGCGTGCTGTATACGCAGAAACAGGTGGCAGCTTGAAACATCACTTTAATTAAGGCAAGAGCTTGTTCTCCACTAGAGTCACTGGGCCTTCTGATTGACTCATACATTCACACACTAGAGACATGAATGCAGTCGCATCTGCACGGGGGCACAAATAACACTGTGTGCGCACGGTGTGTGTGTGCGCGCGTTGTGTGTGTGCGCGCGTTGTGTGTGTGCGCGTGTGGCAGAGAGCGGGGGCAGAAAGAGCCACAACAATTACTCATCGGAGTCAAGCGAGTCG